>NW_027013385.1:45000-50000 GCF_036934945.1 Oncorhynchus masou masou | reverse complement strand
CAACTACATCCAATCAGATATTAACAAACACCACACACACTGTACTTCAATTTGCAGAGAGAGAGAGAGGGAGAGAGATAATGAAATGAATAAAGAAAGAGAGAAAGAGAGAGAAAGAGAGAGAGAGAGAGAATTAATAAAGAAAGAGAGAAAGAGAGAGAGAGAGAGAGAGAGAGAGAGAGAGAGAGAGAGGAGAGAGAGAGAATTATTAAAGAAAGAGAAAGAGAGAGAGAGAGAGAGAGAGAGAGGGAGAGAATGAATAAAGAAAGAGAAAGAGAGAGAGAGAGAGGGAGAGAGAGAGAATTAATAAAGAAAGAGAGAAAGAGAGAGAGAGAGAGAGAGGGAGACGGAGAGAATTAATAAAGAAAGAGAAAGAGAGAGAGAGAGAGAGGGAGAGAGAGAGAATTAATAAAGAAAGAGAGAAAGAGAGAGAGAGAGAGAGAGAAGATAATGACATTAATTAAGAAAGAGAGACAGGGAGAGAAAGAGAGAGAGAGAGAGAGAAGAGACCAGAGAGAGAGAGAGAGAGAGAGAGAGAGAGAGAGAGAGAGAGAGAGAGCAAATTAAGAACAGGTATGTACGTAGTCATGAGCTGTTGGACTCTTCACCCTCTCTATGATAGCGTTCTGGGGAAGAGGCCATCAAGGGGGTAATTAATATTCAACAGGCCTTGGATGGATGGGGTGGTACATCAGCTGGATAACCTCTCAGTCCCTGCTCCTCTACACATCAGTCCCTGCTCCTCTACCATCAGTCCCTGCTCCCCTACCCATCAGGCCCTGCTCCTCTACCCATCAGTCCCTGCTCCTCTACCATCAGTCCCTGCTCCCCTACCCATCAGGCCCTGCTCCTCTACCCATCAGTCCCTGCTCCTCTACCCATCAGTCCCTGCTCCTCGACCATCAGTCCCTGCTCCTCTACCATCAGTCCCTGCTCCTCTACCATCAGTCCTTGCTCCTCTACCATCAGTCCCTGCTCCTCTACCATCAGTCCCTGCTCCTCTACCCATCAGTCCCTGCTCCTCTACCCATCAGTCCCTGCTCCTCTACCATCAGTCCCTGCTCCCCTACCCATCAGGCCCTGCTCCTCTACACATCAGTCCCTGCTCCTCTACCATCAGTCCCTGCTCCCCTACCCATCAGGCCCTGCTCCTCTACCCATCAGTCCCTGCTCCTCTACCCATCAGTCCCTGCTCCTCTACCATCAGTCCCTGCTCCTCCACCCATCAGTCCCCGCTCCTCTACCATCAGTCCCTGCTCCTCTACCATCAGTCCCTGCTCCTCTACCATCAGTCCCTGCTCCTCTACCATCAGTCCCTGCTCCTCTACCATCAGTCCCTGCTCCTCTACCATCAGTCCCTGCTCCTCTACCTATCAGTCCCTGCTCCTCTACCATCAGTCCCTGCTCCTCTACCATCAGTCCCTGCTCCTCTACCCATCAGTCCCTGCTCCTCTGCCCTTCAGTCCCTTCTCCTCTACCCTTCAGTCCCTGCTACTCTTCCATCAGTCCCTGCTCCTCTACCATCAGTCCCTGCTCCTCTACCATCAGTCCCTGCTCCTCCACCCATCAGTCCCTGCTCCTCTACCATCAGTCCCTGCTCCTCTACCATCAGTCCCTGCTCCTCTACCCATCAGTCCCTGCTCCTCTGCCCTTCAGTCCCTTCTCCTCTACCCTTCAGTCCCTGCTACTCTTCCATCAGTCCCTGCTCCTCTACCATCAGTCCCTGCTCCTCTACCATCAGTCCCTGCTCCTCCACCCATCAGTCCCTGCTCCTCTACCATCAGTCCCTGCTCCTCTACTATCAGTCCCTGCTCCTCTACCATCAGTCCCTGCTCCTCTACCATCAGTCCCTGCTCCTCTACCATCAGTCCCTGCTCCTCTACCCTTCAGTCCCTGCTCCTCTACCATCAGTCCCTGCTCCTCTACCCATCAGTCCCTGCTCCTCTGCCCTTCAGTCCCTTCTCCTCTACCCTTCAGTCCCTGCTACTCTTCCATCAGTCCCTGCTCCTCTACCATCAGTCCCTGCTCCTCTACCATCAGTCCCTGCTCCTCTACCATCAGTCCCAGCTCCTCTACCCATCAGTACCTGCTCCTCCACCCATCAGTCCCTGCTCCTCCACCTATCAGTCCCTGCTCAGCGGAACGGAACTATAGTAACCTTGGCTAAAGTCTGACGAATGGTTATATACACAAAGATGAGGAGGGAGTTGCAGTAAAACACACTAATGTATGAAAACACACACACACACACACACACACACACACACACACACACACACACTGTATGTGTATTCACATAGCCTATGTGATATCCTATTCACATAGCCACTATCCTCCTACTCAATAGAAGACCTGACCTACTCCTCCATCAGCCTCTCTCCTCCTACTCAAAAGAAGACCCTCTCCTCCATCAGCCTCTATCCTCCTACTCAAAAGAAGACCTGACCCTCTCCTCCATCAGCCTCTATCCTCCTACTCAAAAGAAGACCTGACCCTCTCCTCCATCAGCCTCTATCCTCCTACTGAAAAGAAGACCCTCTCCTCCATCAGCCTCTATCCTCCTACTCAAAAGAAGACCTGACCCTCTCCTCCATCAGCCTCTATCCTCCTACTCAAAAGAAGACCTGACCCTCTTCTCCATCAGCCTCTATCCTCCTACTCAAAAGAAGACCTAACCCTCTCCTCCATCAGCCTCTATCCTCCTACTCAAAAGAAGACCTAACCCTCTCCTCCATCAGCCTCTATCCTCCTACTCAAACGAAGACCTAACCCTCTCCTCCATCAGCCTCTATCCTCCTACTCAAATGAAGACCTAACCCTCACCTCCATCAGCCTCTATCCTCCAACTCAAAAGAAGACCTGACCCTCTCCTCCATCAGCCTCTATCCTCCTACTGAAAAGAAGACCCTCTCCTCCATCAGCCTCTATCCTCCTACTCAAAAGAAGACCTGACCCTCTCCTCCATCAGCCTCTATCCTCCTGCTCAAATGAAGACTTCTTCTGAATATGCCCTCTCAGAGATGCACCGTGGAAGACATTACGTCTCAATCAATACTTCTAAGTTGTTACGAGCCACCGATCCTGAATGAATGTCAGCTGTTTGTTTTGTTTAAGGGCTCTTTCTACAGGGGTGTTGGTGAAATGACTCAGAGGGATGAAGAGATGGAGAGATGGAGGGATGGAGAGATGGAGGGAGCAAGGATGGAGAGATGGAGGGAGCAGGGATGGAGAGATGGAGGGATGGAGAGATGGAGGGAGAAGGGATGGAGAGATGGATGGAGCAGGGATGGAGAGATAGAAGGAGCAGGGATGGAGAGATGGAGGGATGGAGAGATAGAAGGAGCAGGGATGGAGAGATGGAACGATGGAGAGATGGAGGAGCAGGGATGGAGGGATGGAGAGATGGAGGGAGCAGGGATGGAGAGATGGAGGGATGGAGAGATGGAGGGAGCAGGGATGGAGAGATGGAGGGATGGAGAGATGGAGGGAGCAGGGATGGAGAGATGGATGGAGCAGGGATGGAGAGATGGAGGGATGGAGAGATAGAAGGAGTGGGATGGAGAGATAGAAGGAGCAGGGATGGAGAGATGGAGGGATGGAGAGATAGAAGGAGCAGGAATGGAGAGATGGAGAGATGGAGGGATGGAGAGATGGAGGGAGAAGGGATGGAGAGATGGATGGAGCAGGGATGGAGAGATAGAAGGAGCAGGGATGGAGAGATGGAGGGATGGAGAGATAGAAGGAGCAGGGATGGAGAGATGGAACGATGGAGAGATGGAGGGAGCAGGGATGGAGGGATGGAGAGATAGAAGGAGCACGGATGGAGAGATGGAGGGATGGAGAGATGGAGGGAGCAGGGATGGAGAGATGGAGGGATGGAGAGATGGAGGGAGCAGGGATGGAGAGATGGAGGAGCAGGGATGGAGAGATGGAGGGATGGAGAGATAGAAGGAGCAGGGATGGAGAGATGGAGGGATGGAGAGATAGAAGGAGCAGGAATGGAGAGATGGAGAGATGGAGGGATGGAGAGATGGAGGGAGCAGGGATGTAGAGATGGAGGGATGGAGAGATAGAAGGAGTAGGGATGGAGAGATATAAGGAGCAGGGATGGAGAGAAGGAGACAAGACAGTTTTGTGATATTAATCAGGCTTAGAGTGCAGGCAGATAATTTTTTGCAAGGGCCTAGACATGAGGAGACTCACACACTGATGAGAAGACACACACACATGACAAACACAGACAAAACACACACAAATACACACACACATATGATAAAACACACACACATGCAAAAATACACACACATACATACCAAACACAGACAAAACACTCAAACACAAACAAATACACACACAAATAAAACACACACATGCCACCTCCTCCACCTATCCCTCCACCCTCCCCTCCTCTCTCTCTTCTCTACCCCCTCTACCCTACCCTCCTCTCTCTCTTCTCTAACCCCCATCTACCCCCCCTCCTCTCTCTCTTCTCTATCCCCCCTCCACCCTCTCCTCCTCTCTCTCTTCTCTACCCCCCTCTACCCTACCCTCCTCTCTCTCTTCTCTATCCCCCCTCCACCCACCCCTCCTCTCTCTCTTCTCTATCCCCCTCCATCTTCCCCTCCTCTCTCTCTTCTCTATCCCCCCCTCCTCCTCCTATCCCTCCATCCTCCCCTCCTCTCTCTCTTCTCTATCCCCCCTCCTCCTACTATCCCTCCACCCTCCCCTTCTCTCTCTGCTCCATGCCCTCCTCATCCATCTATCCCTCCATCCTCTCCTCCTCTCTCTCTGCTCCATGCCCTCCTCCTCACCTATCCCTCCTCGATCTATCCCTCCATCCTCTCCTCCTCTCTCTCTGCTCCATGCCCTCCTCCTCATCTATCCCTCCTCCACCTATCCCTCCACCCTCCCCTCCTCTCTCTCTGCTCCATGCCCTCCTCCTCCACCTATCCCTCCATCCTCTCCTCCTCTCTCTCTGCTCCATGCCCTCCTCCTCATCT
>NW_027013385.1:12500-42500 GCF_036934945.1 Oncorhynchus masou masou | reverse complement strand
CTCTCTGTCTTTCTCTCTCGCTCTCTCTCTCTCTGTCTTTCTCTCTGTCTCTCTCTCTCTCTCTCTCTGTCTCTCTCACTCTCTCTGTGTCTCTCTCTCTGTCTAAGTCTCTCTCTGTCTCTGCCTCTGTCTATTTTTCTCTCTTTCTTTCTCTCTCTCTCTCTCACTTTCTTTCTCTCTCTCTCTCTCTATTTCTCTCTCTTTACCTCTGAAACTATTTCTCTCTCTCACAGCGCTGCTGATAGCAAGCCGTTAATAAGCACTTCAAAGCAAAGGTCTAGCTGTCAAATTCTGTTCAATTATATATGAGTTGTATTGATGCTTGGAAAGCTGGGTCTCCTGGGATGATTTGATTTGGTTGACCAGCACAGACGGACGGACTGAAGGACGGACGGACTAAAGGACGGGCGGGCTGAAGGACGGGCGGACTGAAGGACGGACGGACTAAAGGACGGACGGACTGAAGGACGGGCGGGCTGAAGGACGGGCGGGCTGAAGGACGGGCGGACTGAAGGACAGACGGACTAAAGGACGGACGGACTGAAGGACAGACGGACTGAAGGACAGACGGACTGAAGGACGGAAGGACGGGCGAACAGACAAAACATTGAAGGAGTAAGTTTTAAAGTTAATGTTAAAGTTTTACGACGACAATTGGTGTCTCACGTGTTAAGATGTTGGGATGAAAACCGCCAAAGATTCTTCATCTTTCAAAATATATATTGTTTTAAATTTGCATATTAATTTACTGAATCAAAACAAAGATTTTACAAAGGTGAAAAAAAACAAGATATTCCAGCTTGTGGGGAACATTTTTACAGGTTTTTCCTTTTTCGTGTTTGATCTAGCAGATCTGTCACCAATCCCGTCGAAGATGGTGCCTCTTCCTGTTGGGGAGGAGCTCGGCGGTCGCCGTCGCCGGCCTACTAGCTGCCACCGATCCCCTTTTCTGTTTCCTTTAGTTGTGTCTGATTAGTTACACCTGTTTCCTGTTTAGGTTTTGGTTGTGGTTTAAACCTTTTGTGTCGGCTTGTTTTTCTGCTTGTGGTGTTTCTTTTTCCGATCAGCTTCGTCCTGTTTGGTTGGACTGGGTCTTTACGCGCCCTTGTGTGTGTGGCGTGACCGTCTCGTTTTTTCGGGGGGGGGGAAATAAAGATCCTACATCTTTTGAAATACCCTGCTCTCTGCGCCGGACTCCTCCACCCACTGCTTATAGAAGCCGTGACAAGATCTAATAGTGGGAGGTCGTACCTACCCAGTCCCCCCCTGACCTGGCCCACATCCCAAATGGAATCCCATTCAATGTATAGTGCACTACTTTTGAACTTTTGACCAGGAAAGTAGTGCTCTATAAAGGGAAAAGGGAAACCATTTTATGACGCATCCTTGAAGTAGGTTCTGTTCTGAAGACATCTGTAGGTTGAGACAAACACAGAAACAACACACTTAGTAACTGACAAAACAACTCTATACCCACACGCACTGTCTCCGTGGAGACTGGAGTATATCTCTGGGATCTGATCTAAACATACTGACTGTCTCCATGGAGACTGGAGTATATCTCTGGGATATGAACTAAACATACTGACTGTCTCCATGGTGACTGGAGTATATCTCTGGGATCTGATCTAAACATACTGACTGTCTCCATGGAGACTGGAGTATATCTCTGGGATCTGATCCAAACATACTGACTGTCTCCATGGAGACTGGAGTATATCTCTGGGATCTGATCTAAACATACTGACTGTCTCCATGGAGACTGGAGTATATCTCTGGGATCTGATCTAAACATCCTGACTGTCTCCGTGGATACTGGAGTATATCTCTGGGATCTGATCTAAACATACTAACTGTCTCCGTGGAGACTGGAGTATATCTCTGGGATCTGATCTAAACATCCTGACTGTCTCCATGGAGACTGGAGTATATCTCTGGGATCTGATCTAAACATACTGACTGTCTCCATGGAGACTGGAGTATATCTCTGGGATCTGATCTAAACATCCTGACTGTCTCCATGGAGACTGGAGTATATCTCTGGGATCTGATCTAAACATACTGACTGTCTCCATGGAGACTGGAGTATATCTCTGGGATCTGATCTAAACATACTGACTGCCTCCATGGAGACTGGAGTATATCTCTGGGATCTGATCTAAACATACTGCCTGTCTCCATGGAGACTGGAGTATATCTCTGGGATCTGATCTAAACATCCTGACTGTCTCCATGGAGACTGGAGTATATCTCTGGGATCTGATCTAAACATACTGACTGTCTCCATGGAGACTGGAGTATATCTCTGGTATCTGATCTAAACATCCTGACTGTCTCCATGGAGACTGGAGTATATCTCTGGGATCTGATCTAAACATACTGACTGTCTCCATGGAGACTGGAGTATATCTCTGGGATCTGATCTAAACATACTGACTGCCTCCATGGAGACTGGAGTATATCTCTGGGATCTGATCTAAACATACTGCCTGTCTCCATGGAGACTGGAGTATATCTCTGGGATCTGATCTAAACATCCTGACTGTCTCCATGGAGACTGGAGTATATCTCTGGGATCTGATCTAAACATACTGACTGTCTCCATGGAGACTGGAGTATATCTCTGGGATCTGATCTAAACATACTAACTGTCTCCGTGGAGACTGGAGTATATCTCTGGGATCTGATCTAAACATACTGACTGTCTCCATGGAGACTGGAGTATATCTCTGGGATCTGATCTAAACATACTAACTGTCTCCATGGAGACTGGAGTATATCTCTGGGATCTGATCTAAACATACTGACTGTCTCCATGGTGACTGGAGTATATCTCTGGGATCTGAACTAAACAACCTGACTGTCTCCGTGGAGACTGTAGTATATCTCTGGGATCTGATCTAAACATACTGACTGTCTCCATGGAGACTGGAGTATATCTCTGGGATCTGATCTAAACATACTAACTGTCTCCATGGAGACTGGAGTATATCTCTGGGATCTGATCTAAACATTCTGTAGTCCGGCTAACTGTATCACTAGACTGCTAGTTTACCCATCCCCCTGCAACCAAACTACTTAAAGGTTGAGGCAGAGCGACCCTCTGACTTTTAGGATGATATTTTTGATCTAATCCTCGAGAGATGCTGTTCCCTCTCCTCTTTCTCCTCTCTGGCTGTGACAGGCTGAATAACACTGCAGGGATTATGTAGACGGGATGCACTCTGCAGCATGCTCTCTCTGTGTGTGTGTGTGTGTGTGTGTGTGTGTGTGTGTGTGTGTGTGTGTGTGTGTGTGTGTGTGTGCGTGCGTGCGTGCGTGCGTGCGTGCGTGCGTGCGTGCGTGCGTGCGTGTGTGTGTGTGTGTGTGTGCGAGTGTGTGTGTGTGTGTGTGTGTGTGTGTGTGTTCACCGTATCAAAAATACACATTTCATAAAACTGTGTATGGGATTAAAATGTTTTCTCTTCTCACAACCCTGTAACCGGGTGTGAACGCCAGGCTCAATGGCTGTCCTGAACTCTTGACGTCGGCTCTATTGACTATTGTCTCACTTCTATTTCTGAGCTTAAGCTTTTGGGTTGAAATGAGTCCAAGTCCCCCCCCCCCCGAAAAAAAGGCACCTTATTCCCAAGTGCACTGTGTAAGGAATGGCTTTGATCGAAAGCAGTTCACGAGGAACAGGGTGTCATATCGGGACACGGGGAGCAAGAGTTTTAGCACACAACAACAACAAAAACTGCAGCTTTGCATCACATTTAGAAAAATAAATAAAAAACATTTCAATGGGTGCGTGATGTGAAAACCAGGCGAATATCCTCTGAAAGGAGAAGGACTCTGTGTTACATCCAGGTGACGTCAGCTCAATCTGGTTTAAATCCCCCTATCAAACAGAAACGTCCCAGACTAGATGAGTTAAATGAGTGTTACTATGTATATATATATATATATGTATTCAGAGATGTCTTGACCAGAGAACAACACTATAATGTGAGTGTCATCTCTGCGCGTGACAACTTATTAACGTTGCCGGAACGACGGCCTCCGTCCGCTGTGAGGCACGTCTGTTCTTCTCCTGCACCTACGTTTCCGTATTTCTACATTTAGTCTGACAGGAAATTAAAATGCAAAAGTTTTAAAAAAAAAAAGTTCCCTGATGAAACAAAACGTGTCAAACAGGAGAGGTTTGCTTTGACTTAACCGACGAGGTGGAGAGAGGAGATTATATTATATTTGGTCCCTATTAGCATAGAATGCTAAAATAGCTCTCGATCTCTCCTCAGTCATCTCTCTCTCTCTCTCTCTCTCTCTGTCTCTCTCTGTCTCTCTCTCTGTCTCTCTCTCTCTCTGTCTCTCTCTGTCTCTCTCTCTGTCTCTCTGTCTCTCTCTCTCTCTGTCTCTGTTTCTCTCTGTCTCTCTGTCTCTATCTCTCTCTCTCTCTGTCTCTCTCTGTCTCTCTCTCTCTCTCTCTCTCTCTCTCTCTGTCTCTCTCTCTCTCTCTCTCTCTCTCTCTCTCTCTCTCTGTCTCTCTCTCTGTCTCTCTCTCTCTCTCTCTCTGTTTCTCTCTCTTTCAGTCATCTCTCTCTGAGTCAACTCTCAGAATAATCTCCCCCCTCCCTCCCTCCCTCCCCCCTCCCTCCCTCCCTCCCTCCCTCCCTCCTCCCTCCCTCCCCCCTCTCCCTCCCTCCCTCCAAATCCCCCACTGCACGGCTGCGTCTTCCTCAGGAGGCCTAGCGTGTAAGTGTATATATGTGAGTGAGCCTGGCTGGTGTGCTAGGCTGATGATGTCATAGTGTTTGGCTCCGCTCACAAACACCCTACACTCAAGAGCCCCCTCCTCCTCTCCTCCTCTCCTCCCCTCCTCCCCTCTTCATCTCCTTCTCCTCTCCTCCTCTCCTCCTCTCCTCCCCTCCTCCTCTCCTCCTCTCCTCCTCTCCTCCTCTCCTCCCCTCCTCCTCTCCTCCTCTCCTCCTCTCCTCCCCTCCTCCTCCCCTCTTCCTCTCCCCTTCTCCTCTCCTCCTCTCCTCCTCTCCTCCTCCTCCTCCTCCTCTCCTCCTCTCCTCCTCTCCTCCTCTCCTCCACCCCCAACTCCCAGACCCCCTGCTGGGGTTAAGTGCTGGCTAAGCGCGGACGCCACTCGAGTGTTTCCAGTCCTCAAAGACAGAAAGACACACACACACACAGACACAGACACACACACAGACACACACACACACACACACACACACACACACACATACACACACACACACACACACAGACACACACACACACACACACACACACACACACACACACACATACACACACACACACAGACACACACACACACACAAAGACACACACACACAAAGACACACACACATACACACACACAGACACACACACACACACACACACACAGATACACACACACACACACACACACACACACACACATACACACACACACAGACACACACACACACACAAAGACACACACACACAAAGACACACACACATACACACACACAGACACACACACACACACAAAGACACACACACACAAAGACACACACACACAAAGACACACACACATACACAGGAAAATAGAATCCACTTGCGTTTTGTTTCGAAGCAGAGTATGCATAGTGTTCATGGGTATGCGTCCCAAACTGAATCCAAAACCCTTTATAGAGCACTGCTTTCCACCAGGGCCCATAGGATATATCCCAAACTGCATCCTAAACCCTTTATAGAGCACTGCTTTCCACCAGGGCCCATAGGATGTATCCCAAAATGCATCCTAAACCTTTTATAGAGCACTGCTTTCCACCAGGGCCCATAGCATGTATCCCAAACTGCATCCTAAACCCTTTATAGAGCACTGCTTTCCACCAGGGCCCATAGCATGTATCCCAAACTGCATCCTAAACCCTTTATAGAGCACTGCTTTCCACCAGGGCCCATTGGATGTATCCCAAACTGCATCCTAAACCCTTTATAGAGCACTACTTTCCACCAGGGCCCATAGGATGTATCCCAAACTGCATCCTAAACCCTTTATAGAGCACTACTTTCCACCAGGGCCCATTGGATGTATCCCAAACTGCATCCTAAACCCTTTATAGAGCACTACTTTCCACCAGGGCCAATAGGATATATCCCAAACTGCATCCTAAACCCTTTATAGAGCACTACTTTCCACCAGGGCCCATAGGATATATCCCAAACTGCATCCTAAACCCTTTATAGAGCACTGCTTTCCACCAGGGCCCATAGCATGTATCCCAAACTGCATCCTAAACTCTTTATAGTGCACTACTTTCCACCAGGGCCAATAGGATGTATCCCAAACTGCATCCTAAACCCTTTATAGAGCACTACTTTCCACCAGGGCCAATAGGATGTATCTCAAACTGCATCCTAAACCCTTTATAGAGCACTACTTTCCACCAGGGCCCATAGGATATATCCCAAACTGCATCCTAAACCCTTTATAGAGCACTGCTTTCCACCAGGGCCCATAGCATGTATCCCAAACTGCATCCTAAACTCTTTATAGTGCACTACTTTCCACCAGGGCCAATAGGTTGTATCCCAAACTGCATCCTAAACTCTTTATTGTGCACTACTTTCCACCAGGGCCAATAGGATGTATCCCAAACTGCATCCTAAACCCTTTATAGAGCATGGTCAATAGGAATGGGACTTCACATACACGGACACACAGCGTATGTAAATACTGCCGTGCTCTCAAACATGTTCAGTTGGCTTGTTCGGATTTTTCTCTTTTTGTTAATTTTGCTTCTGAGTCAGGGGGGGGCTCCCTAATGGTGCAACGGTCTAAGGCAAATGCACCTCAGTGCTTGAGGCATCACTACAGACTCCCTGATTCGAATGCTGGCGGTATCACAACCGGCCGTGATTGGGAGTCCCATAGGGCGGAGCACAATTGGCCCAGAGTCGCCCGTGATTGGCTGGCATATGCCGTCATTTGAAAGAAGAATTTGTGCTGTTGTCTTGTGCCCAATAATGTTGTGTTCCTACCGTGTTGTTGTCATGTTGTGTTGCTACCGTGTTGTTGTCATGTTGTGTTGCTACCATGTTGTTGTCATGTTGTGTTCCTACCATGTTGTGTTGCTTCCATGTTGTTGTCATGTTGTGTTGATACCATGCTGTGTTGCTACCGTGTTGTTGTCATGTTGTGTTCCTACCATGTTGTGTTGCTACCGTGTTGTTGTCATGTTGTGTTGCTACCATGTTGTTGTCATGTTGTGTTGCTACCATGTTGTTGTCATGTTGTGTTCCTACCATGTTGTGTTGCTACCATGTTGTTGGTATGTTGTGTTGCTACCATGCTGTGTTGCTACCGTGTTGTTGTCTTGTTGTGTTCCTACCATGTTGTGTTGCTACCATGTTGTTGTCATGTTGTGTTGCTACCATGTTGTTGTCATGTTGTGTTGCTACCATGTTGTGTTGCTACCGTGTTGTTGTCATGTTGTGTTGCTACCATGTTGTGTTGCTACCGTGTTGTTGTCATGTTGTGTTGCTACCATGTTGTGTTGCTACCGTGTTGTTGTCATGTTGTGTTGCTACCATGTTGTGTTGCTAACATGCTGTGTTGTCATGTGTTGCTGCCTTGCTATGTTGTTGTCTTAGGTCTCTCTTTATGAAGTGTTGTATTTCTTGTCGTGACATTTTATGAAATGTTTAATATTGGGATTAAATATCTAATATTGAATATGTTTTATCCAGGACTCAGTCCCCGCAAGGGGCCTTTTGTCTTTAGGAAGGCCGTCACTGTAAATAACCATCGTTCTTAACTGACTCGCCTAGTTAAATACAGGTCAAATAAATGCAAACAAATAAAGTTCATCAGGCCAAGTAGTTAATGGTGAGGAAGAGGAGGATGGCAGGAGAACCAGCCAAGTAGTTAATTGGTGAGGAAGAGGAGGATGGCAGGAGAACCAGTCAAGTAGTTAATTGGTGAGGAAGAGGAGGATGGCAGGAGAACCAGCCAAGTAGTTAATTGGTGAGGAAGAGGAGGATGGCAGGAGAACCAGTCAAGTAGTTAATGAGGGAGGAAGAGGAGGATGGCAGGAGAACCAGCCAAGTAGTTAATGGTGAGGAAGAGGAGGATGGCAGGAGAACCAGCCAAGTAGTTAATGGTGACGAAGAGGAGGATGGCAGGAGAACCAGTCAAGTACAGTGGCTTGCGAAAGTATTCGGCCCCCTTGAACTTTGCGACCTTTTGCCACATTTCAGGCTTCAAACATAAAGATAGAAAACCATATTTTTTTGTGAAGAATCAACAACAAGTGGGACACAATCATGAATTGGAACGACATTTATTGGATATTTCAAACTTTTTTAACAAATCAAAAACTAAAAAATTGGGTGTGCAAAATTATTCAGCCCCTTTACTTTCAGTGTAGCAAACTCTCTCCAGAAGTTCAGTGAGGATCTCTGAATGATCCAATGTTGACCTAAATGACTAATGATGATAAATACAATCCACCTGTGTGTAATCAAGTCTCCGTATAAATGCACCTGCACTGTGATAGTCTCAGAGGTCCGTTAAAAGCTCAGAGAGCATCAAGAAGAACAAGGAACATACCAGGCAGGTCCGAGATACTGTTGTGAAGAAGTTTAAAGCCGGATTTGGATACAAAAAGATTTCCCAAGCTTTAAACATCCCAAGGAGCACTGTGCAAGCGATAATATTGAAATGGAAGGAGTATCAGACCACTGCAAATCTACCAAGACCTGGCCGTCCCTCTAAACTTTCAGCTCATACAAGGAGAAGACTGATCAGAGATGCAGCCAAGAGGCCCATGATCACTCTGGATGAACTGCAGAGATCTACAGCTGAGGTGGGAGACTCTGTCCATAGGACAACAATCAGTCGTATTTTGCACAAATCTGGCCTTTATGGAAGAGGGGCAAGAAGAAAGACATTTCTTAAAGATATCCATAAAAAGTGTCGTTTAAAGTTTGCCACAAGCCACCTGGGAGACACACCAAACATGTGGAAGAAGGTGCTCTGGTCAGATGAAACCAAAATTGAACTTTTTGGCAACAATGCAAAACGTTATGTTTGGCGTAAAAGCAACACAGCTCATCACCCTGACCACACCATCCCCACTGTCAAACATGGTGGTGGCAGCATCATGATTTGGGCCTGCTTGTCTTCAGCAGGGACAGGGAAGATAGTTAAAATTGATGGGAAGATGGATGGAGCCAAATACAGGACCATTCTGGAAGAAAACCTGATGGAGTCTGCAAAAGACCTGAGACTGGGACGGAGATTTGTCTTCCTACAAGACAATGATCCAAAACATAAAGCAAAATCTACAATGGAATGGTTCAAAAATAAACATATACAGGTGTTAGAATGGCCAAGTCAAAGTCCAGACCTGAATCCAATCGAGAATCTGTGGAAAGAACTGAAAACTGCTGTTCACAAATGCTCTCCATCCAACCTCACTGAGCTCGAGCTGTTTTGCAAGGAGGAATGGGAAAAAATTCAGTCTTCCCTATCGATGTGCAAAACTGATAGAGACATACCCCAAGCGACTTACAGCTGTAATCGCAGCAAAAGGTGGCGCTACAAAGTATTAACTTAAGGGGGCTGAATAATTTTGCACGCCCAATTTTTCAGTTTTTGATTTGTTAAAAAAGTTTGAAATATCCAATAAATGTCGTTCCACTTCATGATTGTGTCCCACTTGTTGTTGATTCTTCACAAAAAAATACAGTTTTATATCGTCATGTTTGAGGCCTGAAATGTGGCAAAAGGTCGCAAAGTTCTAGGGTCCGAATACTTTCTCAAGGCACTGTAGTTAATGGTGAGGAAGAGGAGGATGGCAGTAGAACCAGCCAAGTAGTTAATGGTAAGGAAGAGGAGGATGGCAGGAGAACCAGTCAAGTAGTTGATGAGGGAGGAAGAGGAGGATTTTTATTTTATTTTTATTTATTTTTTTACCTTTATTTAACTAGGCAAGTCAGTTAAGAACAAATTCTTATTTTCAATGACGGCCTGGGAACAGTGGGCTAACTGCCTGTTCAGGGGCAGAACGACAGATTTGTACCTTGTCAGCTTGGGGGTTTGAACTCGCAACCTTCTGGTTACTAGTCCAACGCTCTAACCACTAGGCTACCCTGCCGCCCCATGGCAGTAGAACCAGTGTGAGGGAGGAAGAGGAGAATGCTTTAGTGGACGGATGTGATTGTCAGTCTTGTCACTCCTTGCTTGCCACTGTGTGTGTGTGTGTGTGTGTGTGTGTGTGTGTGTGTGTGTGTGTGTGTGTGTGTGTGTGTGTGTGTGTGTGTGTGTGTGTGTGTGCTTCCTTCCTGATTTCTCAAGGGAGCCTATCAAAGTGATACAACACATTTATTTACTGAAAAGAGATTGCTTCCATTATAGCATCCTTGTCCACTCATTACCATTCCACATGGAGAGAGAGAGAGAGAGAGAGAGAGAGACAGAGAGAGAGAGAGAGAGAGAGAGAGAGAGAGACAGAGAGAGAGAGAGAGAGACAGAGAGAGAGCGTGAGACGGACAGACAGACAGACAGACAGACAGACAGACAGACAGACGGGTTTCTCTGCTACTTTTGTTTGCACCTTGTTTCTCAACAACACAATACGTGACCTAATGACAGTGTGGTTACGGACTGACACAACATCTCACTGTGTTTCTATTCAATATAAGGTGAATAAATAGAACCCTATTCCCTATATATAGTGCAGTACTTTAGACCAGAGCCCTATAGAACCCTATTCCCTATATAGTGCACTACTTTACACCAGAGACATATCGAACCCTATTCCCTATATAGTGCACGACTTTAAACCAGAGCCCTGTAGAACTCTATTCCCTATATAGTGCACTACTTTAGACCAGAGCCCTATAGAACCCTATTCCCTATATAGTGCACTACTTTAGACCAGAGCCCTATAGAACCCTATTCCCGTTATAGTGCACTACTTTAGACCAGGACCCTATAGAACCCAATTCCCTATATAGTGCACTACTTTAGACCAGAGCCCTATATAACCCTATTCCCGATATAGTGCACTACTTTAGACCAGAGCCCTTTATAACCCTATTCCCTATATAGTGCACTACTTTAGACCAGGACCCTATAGAACCCTATTCCCTATATAGTGCACTACTTTAGACCAGAGCCCTATAGAACCCTATTCCCTATATAGTGCACTACTTTACACCAGAGCCCTATCGAACCCTATTCCCTATATAGTGCACTACTTTAAACCAGAGCCCTATAGAACCCTACTCCCTATATAGTGCACTACTTTAGACCAAAGCCCTATAGAACCCTATTCCCAATATTTACATTTACATTTAAGTCATTTGGCAGACGCTCTTATCCAGATATAGTACAATACTTTAGACCAGGACCCTATAGAACCCTATTCCCTATATAGTGCACTACTTTAGACCAGAGCCCTATAGAACCCTATTCCCTATATAGTGCACTACTTTAGACCAGAGCCCTGTATAACCCTATTCCCGATATAGTGCACTACTTTAGACCAGAGCCCTATAGAACCCTATTCCCTATATCGTGCACTACTTTAGACCAGAGTCCTATAGAACCCTATTCCCTATATATAGTGCACTACTTTAGACCAGAGCCCTATATAACAGTATTCCCGATATAGTGCACTACTTTAGACCAGAGCCCTTTATAACCCTATGCCCTATATAGTGCACTACTTTAGACCAGAGCCCTATATAACCCTATTCCCGATATAGTGCAGTACTTTAGACCAGAGCCCTATATAACCCTATTCCCTATATAGTGCACTACTTTAGACCAGGACCCTATAGAACCCTATTCCCTATATAGTGCACTACTGCAGACCGGAACCTTTTAGAACCCTTTTCCCTATATAGTGCACTACTTTAGACCAGAGCCCTATAGATCCCTTTTCCCTATATAGTGCACTACTTTAGACCAGGACCCTATAGAACCCTATTCCCTATATAGTGCACTACTTTAGACCAGAGCCCTATGGCACCCTATTCCCTATATAGTGCACTACTTTAGACCAGAGCCCTATAGATCCCTTTTCCCTATATAGTGCACTACTTTAGACCAGGACCCTATAGAACCCTATTCCCTATATAGTGCACTACTTTAGACCAGAGCCCTATAGAACCCTATTCCCTATATAGTGCACTACTTTAGACCAGAGCCCTATAGAACCCTATTCCCTATATAGTGCACTACTTTAGACCAGAGCCCTATGGGTCCCAAAGGGACTCATTTGGAAAGCAGCCGATATCTCTGAAAGCATGTGGTACAGGGGTCAGATTTTAATATCCGTTGTTTTGTGTATCGATTCCACAAGATGAACAAAACACACACACACACACACACACACACACACACACACACACACACACACACAGTACGGTACAGTCATCCCCCGTCCCCTCCTCCCCCTGTATAGCAATCCACCTTCTCCTCTCTCCTCAGCGTCCAATCCAATCCTTCCATTCGGCCGCCATATTGACCTGTACAAATCTCAGAGAGGATAATCAAGCCTGAAGGAAACCGCAGCTCATCCTCATCAATAGCTATTTAGACAGCTCACTCTAACCGCATTACCAAACACAGGCCCCCTGACCAGAAATATGATTCAGTGTATTACACACCGGGCCTGTTGTTATGACAAGAGGAGCCCATCTGAACATGATCGTAACGCCGTGTAGAATCGATCCGGGAGAGGATGAGTTCCGAAATGTCTCCTTCCTTCCTTTATAGTGAACTACTTTCGACCGGAGGCCTATGAAACTATATGCATTTTTAAATATAGGGAATAGGGTTCTATTTGGGGGGGGGGGGGGCGTAAACTAGTTCATCAGGGGGGGAGGTCTGTTGTGCTCGTTAATGTGGTGAATGAAATAGCCTCCCTTATTGGTTTCTGTAGGAGAGATGGAGGGATGGTTCTTTTGGAGAGATGGAGAGATCATTCTGTAGGAGAGATGGAGAGATCATTATGTTGGAGAGATGGAGAGATGGAGAGATGGAGAGATGGAGAGATGGAGAGATGGAGAGATCATTATGTTGGAGAGATGGAGAGATGGAGGGATCATTATGTTGGAGAGATGGAGGGATCATTATGTTGGAGAGATGGAGAGATGGAGGGATCATTATGTTGGAGAGATGGAGAGATGGAGGGATCATTATGTTGGAGAGATGGAGGGATCATTATGTTGGAGAGATGGAGGGATCAGTCTGTAGGAGAGATGGAGGGATCATTATGTTGGAGAAATGGAGGGATCATTATGTTGGAGAAATGGAGGGATCATTATGTTGGAGAGATGGAGAAATGGAGGGATCATTATGTTGGAGAGATGGAGGGATCATTATGTTGGAGAGATGGAGAGATGGAGAGATGGAGAGATGGAGAGATGGAGAGATGGAGAGATCATTATGTTGGAGAGATGGAGAGATGGAGGGATCATTATGTAGGAGAGATGGAGAGATGGAGAGATGGAGAGATGGAGAGATGGAGAGATCATTATGTTGGAGAGATGGAGAGATGGAGGGATCATTATGTAGGAGAGATGGAGAGATGGAGAGATGGAGAGATGGAGGGATCATTATGTAGGAGAGATGGAGAGATGGAGAGATGGAGAGATGGAGAGATGGAGAGATCATTATGTTGGAGAGATGGAGAGATGGAGGGATCATTATGTTGGAGAGATGGAGGGATCATTATGTTGGAGAGATGGAGAGATGGAGAGATCATTATGTAGGAGAGATGGAGAGATGGAGAGATGGAGGGATCATTATGTTGGAGAGATGGAGGGATCATTATGTTGGAGAGATGGAGAGATGGAGAGATCATTATGTAGGAGAGATGGAGAGATCATTATGTTGGAGAGATGGAGAGATGGAGGGATCATTATGTTGGAGAGATGGAGAGATGGAGGGATGGAGAGATGGAGAGATGGAGGGATCATTATGTAGGAGAGATGGAGAGATCATTATGTAGGAGAGATGGAGAGATGGAGAGATGGAGAGATGGAGGGATCATTATGTAGGAGAGATGGAGAGATGGAGGGATCATTATGTAGGAGAGATGGAGAGATGGAGGGATCATTATGTAGGAGAGATGGAGAGATGGAGAGATCATTATGTAGGAGAGATGGAGAGATGGAGAGATGGAGAGATCATTCTGTAGGAGAGATGGAGAGATGGAGAGATGGAGAGATGGAGGGATCATTCTGTAGGAGAGATGGAGAGATGGAGGAATCATTATGTAGGAGAGATGGAGAGATGGAGGAATCATTATGTTGGAGAGATGGAGGAATCATTATGTTGGAGAGATGGAGGAATCATTATGTAGGAGAGATGGAGAGATGGAGAGATCATTCTGTAGGAGAGATGGAGAGATGGAGAGATGGAGAGATGGAGAGATGGAGGGATCATTATGTAGGAGAGATGGAGAGATCATTCTGTAGGAGAGATGGAGAGATGGAGAGATGGAGAGATGGAGAGATCATTATGTAGGAGAGATGGAGAGATGGAGAGATGGAGAGATGGAGGGATCATTATGTAGGAGAGATGGAGAGATGGAGAGATGGAGAGATGGAGGGATCATTATGTAGGAGAGATGAAGAGATGGAGAGATGGAGGGGTCATTATGTAGGAGAGATGGAGAGATGGAGAGATCATTCTGTAGGAGAGATGGAGAGATGGAGAGATGGAGAGATGGAGAGATGGAGAGATCATTCTGTAGGAGAGATGGAGAGATGGAGGGATCATTATGTAGGAGAGATGGAGAGATGGAGAGATGGAGAGATGGAGAGATCATTATGTAGGAGAGATGGAGAGATCATTCTGTAGGAGAGATGGAGAGATCATTATGTAGGAGAGATGGAGGGATGGAGAGATGGAGAGATCATTCTGTAGGAGAGATGGAGGGATCATTATGTTGGAGAGATGGAGAGATCATTATGTTGGAGAGATGGAGAGATCATTATGTTGGAGAGATGGAGAGATGGAGAGATGGAGAGATGGAGGGATCATTCTGTAGGAGAGATGGAGAGATCATTATGTTGGAGAGATGGAGAGATCATTCTGTAGGAGAGATGGAGAGATCATTATGTTGGAGAGATGGAGAGATGGAGAGATGGAGAGATGGAGAGATCATTATGTTGGAGAGATGGAGAGATGGAGAGATGGAGAGATGGAGGGATCATTATGTTGGAGAGATGGAGAAATGGAGAGATCATTCTGTAGGAGAGATGGAGAGATCATTCTGTAGGAGAGATGGAGAGATGGAGAGATCATTCTGTAGGAGAGATGGAGAGATGGAGGGATCATTCTGTTGGAGAGATGGAGAGATCATTATGTAGGAGAGATGGAGAGATGGAGGGATCATTATGTAGGAGAGATGGAGAGATGGAGGGATCATTATGTAGGAGAGATGGAGAGATGGAGGGATCATTCTGTAGGAGAGATGGAGAGATCATTATGTTGGAGAGATGGAGAGATGGAGAGATCATTCTGTAGGAGAGATGTAGAGATGGAGAGATGGAGAGATGGAGGGATCATTATGTTGGAGAGATGGAGAGATGGAGGGATAATTCTGTAGGAGAGATGGAGAGATGGAGGGATCATTCTGTTGGAGAGATGGAGAGATCATTATGTAGGAGAGATGGAGAGATGGAGGAATCATTATGTAGGAGAGATGGAGAGATGGAGGGATCATTATGTAGGAGAGATGGAGAGATGGAGGGATCATTCTGTAGGAGAGATGGAGAGATCATTATGTTGGAGAGATGGAGAGATGGAGAGATCATTCTGTAGGAGAGATGGAGAGATCATTATGTTGGAGAGATGGAGAGATCATTCTGTAGGAGAGATGGAGAGATTGAGAGATCATTATGTTGGAGAGATGGAGAGATGGAGGGATCATTATGTTGGAGAGATGGAGAGATGGAGGGATCATTATGTTGGAGAGATGGAGGGATCATTATGTTGGAGAGATGGAGGGATCAGTCTGTAGGAGAGATGGAGGGATCATTATGTTGGAGAAATGGAGGGATCATTATGTTGGAGAAATGGAGGGATCATTATGTTGGAGAGATGGAGAAATGGAGGGATCATTATGTTGGAGAGATGGAGGGATCATTATGTTGGAGAGATGGAGAGATGGAGAGATGGAGAGATGGAGAGATGGAGAGATCATTATGTTGGAGAGATGGAGAGATGGAGGGATCATTATGTAGGAGAGATGGAGAGATGGAGAGATGGAGAGATGGAGAGATGGAGAGATGGAGATATCATTATGTTGGAGAGATGGAGAGATGGAGGGATCATTATGTAGGAGAGATGGAGAGATGGAGAGATGGAGAGATGGAGGGATCATTATGTAGGAGAGATGGAGAGATGGAGAGATCATTATGTTGGAGAGATGGAGAGATGGAGGGATCATTATGTTGGAGAGATGGAGGGATCATTATGTTGGAGAGATGGAGAGATGGAGAGATCATTATGTAGGAGAGATGGAGAGATGGAGAGATGGAGAGATGGAGGGATCATTATGTTGGAGAGATGGAGAGATGGAGAGATCATTATGTAGGAGAGATGGAGAGATCATTATGTTGGAGAGATGGAGAGATGGAGGGATCATTATGTTGGAGAGATGGAGAGATGGAGGGATGGAGAGATGGAGAGATGGAGGGATCATTATGTAGGAGAGATGGAGAGATCATTATGTAGGAGAGATGGAGAGATGGAGAGATGGAGAGATGGAGGGATCATTATGTAGGAGAGATGGAGAGATGGAGGGATCATTATGTAGGAGAGATGGAGAGATGGAGGGATCATTATGTAGGAGAGATGGAGAGATGGAGAGATCATTATGTAGGAGAGATGGAGAGATGGAGAGATGGAGAGATGGAGAGATCATTCTGTAGGAGAGATGGAGAGATGGAGAGATGGAGAGATGGAGGGATCATTCTGTAGGAGAGATGGAGAGATGGAGGAATCATTATGTAGGAGAGATGGAGAGATGGAGGAATCATTATGTTGGAGAGATGGAGGAATCATTATGTTGGAGAGATGGAGGAATCATTATGTTGGAGAGATGGAGGAATCATTATGTAGGAGAGATGGAGAGATGGAGAGATCATTCTGTAGGAGAGATGGAGAGATGGAGAGATGGAGAGATGGAGAGATGGAGGGATCATTATGTAGGAGAGATGGAGAGATCATTCTGTAGGAGAGATGGAGAGATGGAGAGATGGAGAGATGGAGAGATCATTATGTAGGAGAGATGGAGAGATGGAGAGATGGAGAGATGGAGGGATCATTATGTAGGAGAGATGGAGAGATGGAGAGATGGAGAGATGGAGGGATCATTATGTAGGAGAGATGAAGAGATGGAGAGATGGAGGGGTCATTATGTAGGAGAGATGGAGAGATGGAGAGATCATTCTGTAGGAGAGATGGAGAGATGGAGAGATCATTCTGTAGGAGAGATGGAGAGATGGAGGGATCATTATGTAGGAGAGATGGAGAGATGGAGAGATGGAGAGATCATTATGTAGGAGAGATGGAGAGATGGAGGGATCATTATGTAGGAGAGATGGAGAGATGGAGAGATGGAGAGATGGAGAGATCATTATGTAGGAGAGATGGAGAGATCATTCTGTAGGAGAGATGGAGAGATCATTATGTAGGAGAGATGGAGAGATGGAGAGATGGAGAGATCATTCTGTAGGAGAGATGGAGAGATCATTATGTTGGAGAGATGGAGAAATGGAGAGATCATTCTGTAGGAGAGATGGAGAGATCATTATGTTGGAGAGATGGAGAGATCATTATGTTGGAGAGATGGAGAGATGGAGGGATCATTATGTTGGAGAGATGGAGAGATGGAGGGATCATTATGTTGGAGAGATGGAGAGATCATTCTGTAGGAGAGATGGAGAGATGGAGAGATGGAGAGATGGAGAGATCATTCTGTAGGAGAGATGGAGAGATGGAGAGATGGAGAGATGGAGAGATGGAGGGATCATTATGTTGGAGAGATGGAGAGATGGAGGGATCATTCTGTAGGAGAGATGGAGAGATGGAGGGATCATTCTGTTGGAGAGATGGAGAGATCATTATGTAGGAGAGATGGAGAGATGGAGGGATCATTATGTAGGAGAGATGGAGAGATGGAGGGATCATTATGTAGGAGAGATGGAGAGATGGAGGGATCATTCTGTAGGAGAGATGGAGAGATCATTATGTTGGAGAGATGGAGAGATGGAGAGATCATTCTGTAGGAGAGATGGAGAGATCATTATGTTGGAGAGATGGAGAGATCATTCTGTAGGAGAGATGGAGAGATGGAGAGATCATTATGTTGGAGAGATGGAGAGATGGAGAGATGGAGAGATCATTATGTTGGAGAGATGGAGAGATGGAGGGATCATTATGTTGGAGAGATGGAGAAATGGAGGGATCATTATGTTGGAGAGATGGAGAAATGGAGGGATCATTATGTTGGAGAGATGGAGGGATCATTATGTTGGAGAGATGGAGAGATGGAGGAATGGAGGGATCATTATGTAGGAGAGATGGAGAGATGGAGAGATCATTCTGTAGGAGAGATGGAGAGATCATTATGTAGGAGAGATGGAGAGATCATTCTGTAGGAGAGATGAAGAGATTGAGAGATCATTATGTTGGAGAGATGGAGAAATGGAGAGATCATTCTATTGGAGAGATGGAGAGATGGAGAGATCATTCTGTAGGAGAGATGGAGAGATGGAGGGATCATTATGTTGGAGAGATGGAGAAATGGAGGGATCATTATGTTGGAGAGATGGAGAAATGGAGGGATCATTATGTTGGAGAGATGGAGGGATCATTATGTTGGAGAGATGGAGAGATGGAGGAATGGAGGGATCATTATGTAGGAGAGATGGAGAGATGGAGAGATCATTCTGTAGGAGAGATGGAGAGATGGAGAGATGGAGAGATGGAGGGATCATTATGTTGGAGAGATGAAGGGATCATTATGTAGGAGAGATGGAGAGATCATTCTGTAGGAGAGATGGAGAGATCATTCTGTAGGAGAGATGGAGAGATATATTATGTTGGAGAGATGGAGAGATGGAGGAATCATTCTGTAGGAGAGATGAAGAGATCATTCTGTAGGAGAGATGGAGAGATGGAGAGATCATTCTGTAGGAGAGATGGAGAGATGGAGAGATGGAGAGATCATTATGTAGGAGAGATGGAGAGATGGAGAGATGGAGAGATGGAGAGATCATTATGTAGGAGAGATGGAGAGATGGAGAGATGGAGAGATCATTATGTAGGAGAGATGGAGAGATCATTATGTTGGAGAGATGGAGAGATGGAGAGATCATTATGTAGGAGAGATGGAGAGATCATTCTGTAGGAGAGATGGAGAGATATATTATGTTGGAGAGATGGAGAGATGGAGAGATCATTCTGTAGGAGAGATGAAGAGATTGAGAGATCATTATGTTGGAGAGATGGAGAAATGGAGAGATCATTCTATTGGAGAGATGGAGAGATGGAGAGATCATTCTGTAGGAGAGATGGAGAGATGGAGGGATCATTATGTTGGAGAGATGGAGAAATGGAGGGATCATTATGTTGGAGAGATGGAGAAATGGAGGGATCATTATGTTGGAGAGATGGAGGGATCATTATGTTGGAGAGATGGAGAGATGGAGGAATGGAGGGATCATTATGTAGGAGAGATGGAGAGATGGAGAGATCATTCTGTAGGAGAGATGGAGAGATGGAGAGATGGAGAGATGGAGGGATCATTATGTTGGAGAGATGAAGGGATCATTATGTAGGAGAGATGGAGAGATCATTCTGTAGGAGAGATGGAGAGATCATTCTGTAGGAGAGATGGAGAGATATATTATGTTGGAGAGATGGAGAGATGGAGGAATCATTCTGTAGGAGAGATGAAGAGATCATTCTGTAGGAGAGATGGAGAGATGGAGAGATCATTCTGTAGGAGAGATGGAGAGATGGAGAGATGGAGAGATCATTATGTAGGAGAGATGGAGAGATGGAGAGATGGAGAGATGGAGAGATCATTATGTAGGAGAGATGGAGAGATGGAGAGATGGAGAGATCATTCTGTAGGAGAGATGGAGAGATCATTATGTAGGAGAGATGGAGAGATGGAGAGATCATTCTGTAGGAGAGATGGAGAGATCATTATGTTGGAGAGATGGAGAGATGGAGAGATCATTCTGTAGGAGAGATGGAGGGATCATTCTTTTGGAGAGATGGAGAGATCATTATGTAGGAGAGATGGAGAGATGGAGAGATCATTCTATTGGAGAGATGGAGAGATCGTTCTGTTGGAGAGATGGAGAGATCATTCTGTAGGAGAGATGGAGAGATGGAGAGATGGAGAGATGGAGGGATCATTATGTAGGAGAGATAGAGAGATGGAGAGATCGTTCTGTAGGAGAGATGGAGAGATCATTATGTAGGAGAGATGGAGAGATGGAGAGATGGAGAGATGGAGAGATGGAGGGATCATTCTGTAGGAGAGATGGAGGGATCATTCTTTTGGAGAGATGGAGAGATCATTATGTAGGAGAGATGGAGAGATGGAGAGATCATTCTATTGGAGAGATGGAGAGATCGTTCTGTTGGAGAGATGGAGAGATCATTCTGTAGGAGAGATGGAGAGATGGAGAGATGGAGAGATGGAGGGATCATTATGTAGGAGAGATGGAGAGATGGAGAGATCGTTCTGTTGGAGAGATGGAAATTAATAATACAGGGCTAGTCCCTGATTACATTAATAATACAGGGTTAGTCCCTGTTTAAATAATAATACAGGGTTAGTCCCTGTTTAAATAATAATACAGGGTTAGTACCTGTTTAAATAATAATACAGGGTTAGTCCCTGTTTAAATAATAATACAGGGTTAGTCCCTGATTAAATTAATAATACAGGGCTAGTCCCTGATTAAATTAATAATACAGGGTTAGTCCCTGATTACATTAATAATACAGGATTAGTCACTGATTAAATTAATAATACAGGGTTAGTCCATGATTAAATTAATAATACAGGGTTAGTCCCTGGTTAAATTAATAATACAGGGTTAGTCCCTGATTAAATTAATAATACAGGGTTAGTCCCTGGTTAAATTAGTAACACAGGGTTAGGGTTAGTTCCTGATTACATTAATAAAACAGGGTTAGTCCCTGATTACATTAATAATACAGGGTTAGTCCCTGATTAAATTAATAATACAGGGTTAGTCCCTGATTAAATTAATAATACAGGGTTAAACTATGATTAAATTACTAATAAAGGGTTAGTCCCTGATTAAATTAATTATACAGGGTTAGTCCCTTATTAAATTAATAATACAGGGCTAGTCCCTGATTACATTAATAATACAGGGTTAGTCCCTGATTAAAATAATAATACAGGGTTAGTCCCTGATTGCATTAATAATACAGGGTTAGGGTTAGTTCCTGATTACATTAATAAAACAGGGTTAGTCCGTGATTACATTAATAATACAGGGTTAGTCCCTGATTAAATTAATAATACAGGTTTAGTCTCTGATTACATTAATAATACAGGATTAGTCCCTGGTTAAATTAATAATACAGGGTTAGTCCTTGATTAAATTAATAATACAGGGTTAGTCCCTGGTTAAATTAGTAACACAGGGTTAGGGTTAGTTCCTGATTACATTAATAAAACAGGGTTAATACCTGATTACATTAATAATACAGGGTTAGTCCCTGATTAAATTAATAATACAGGGTTAGTCCCTGATTACATTAATAATACAGGGTTAGTCCCTGATTAAATTAATAATACAGGGTTAGTCCCTGATTAAATTAATAATACAGGGTTAGTCCCTGATTAAATTAATAATACAGGGTTAATCCATGATTAAATTACTAATAAAGGGTTAGTCCCTGATTACATTAATAATACAGGGTTAGTCCCTTATTAAATTAATAATACAGGGCTAGTCCCTGATTAAATTAATAATACAGGGTTAGTCCCTGGTTAAATTAATAATACAGGGTTAGTCCCTGATTAAATTAATAATACAGGGTTAGTCCCTGATTAAATTAATAATACAGGGTTAGTCCTTGATTACATTAATAATACAGGGTTAGTCCCTGGTTAAATTAGTAACACAGGGTTAGGGTTAGTTCCTGATTACATTAATAAAACAGGGTTAGTCCCTGATTACATTAATAATACAGGGTTAGTCCCTGATTAAATTAATAATACAGGGTTAGTCCCTGATTAAATTAATAATACAGGGTTAAACTATGATTAAATTACTAATAAAGGGTTAGTCCCTGATTAAATTAATTATACAGGGTTAGTCCCTTATTAAATTAATAATACAGGGCTAGTCCCTGATTACATTAATAATACAGGGTTAGTCCCTGATTAAAATAATAATACAGGGTTAGTCCCTGATTGCATTAATAATACAGGGTTAGGGTTAGTTCCTGATTACATTAATAAAACAGGGTTAGTCCGTGATTACATTAATAATACAGGGTTAGTCCCTGATTAAATTAATAATACAGGTTTAGTCTCTGATTACATTAATAATACAGGATTAGTCCCTGGTTAAATTAATAATACAGGGTTAGTCCTTGATTAAATTAATAATACAGGTTTAGTCCCTGGTTAAATTAGTAACACAGGGTTAGGGTTAGTTCCTGATTACATTAATAAAACAGGGTTAATACCTGATTACATTAATAATACAGGGTTAGTCCCTGATTAAATTAATAATACAGGGTTAATCTATGATTAAATTACTAATAAAGGGTTAGTCCCTGATTAAATTAATAATACAGGGTTAGTCCCTGATTACATTAATAATACAGGGTTAGGGTTAGTCCCTGATTAAATTAATAATACAGGATTAGTCCTTGATTAAATTAATAATACAGGGTTAGGGTTAGTCCCTGATTACATTAATAATACAGGGGTAGTCCCTGGTTAAATTAATAATACAGGGTTTGTCCTTGATTATATTAATAATACAGGGTTAGTCCCTGGTTAAATTAGTAACACAGGGTTAGGGTTAGTTCCTGATTACATTAATAATACAGGGTTAGTCCCTGATTACATTAATAATACAGGGTTAGTCCCTGATTAAATTAATAATGCAGGGTTAGTCCCTGATAAAATAAAAAATAAAGGGTTAGTCATTGATTAAATTAATAATACAGGGTTAGGGTTAGTCCCTGATTAAATTAATAATACAGGGATTGTCCCCGATTATATTATTTATACAGGGTTAGTCATTGATTAAATTATAATACAGGGTGAGTCATTGATTAAATTAATAATACAGGGTTAGTCCCTGATTAAATTAATAATACAGGGTTAGTCTCTGATTAAATTAATACTACAGGGTTAGTCCCTGATTAAATTAATAATACAGGTTTAGTCCCTGATTACATTAATAATACAGGTTTAGTCCCTGATTAAATTAATAATACAGGGTTAGGGTTAGTCCCTGATTACATTAATAATGCAGGGTTAGTCCCTGATTACATTAATAATACAGGGTTAGTCCCTGGTTAAATTAATAATACAGGGTTAGGGTTAGTCACTGATTACATTAATAATACAGGGTTAGTCCCTGATTAAATTAATAATGCAGGGTTAGTCCCTGATTAAATTAATAATAAAGGGTTAGTCCCTGATTAAATTAATAATACAGGGTTAGTCCTTGATTAAATTAATAATACAGGGTTAGGGTTAGTCCCTGATTACATTAATAACACAGGGTTAGTCCCTGGTTAAATTAATAATACAGGGTTAGTCCTTGATTAAATTAATAATACAGGGTTAGTCCCTGGTTAAATTAGTAACACAGGGTTAGGGTTAGTTCCTGATTACATTAATAATACAGGGTTAGTCCCTGATTACATTAATAATACAGGGTTAGTCCCTGATTAAATTAATAATGCAGGGTTAGTCCCTGATAAAATAAAAAATAAAGGGTTAGTCATTGATTAAATTAATGATACAGGGTTAGGGTTAGTCCCTTATTAAATGAATAATACAGGGTTAGTCCCTGATTACATTAATAATACAGGGTTAGTCCCTGATTACATTAATAATGCAGGGTTCGTCCCTGATTAAAATAATAATACAGGGTTTGTCCCCGATTATATTTATAACACAGGGTTAGTCACTGATTACATTAATAATACAGGGTTAGTCCCTGATTAAATTATAATACAGGGCGAGTCATTGATTAAATTACAATACAGGGTGAGTTATTGATTAAATGAATAATACAGGGTTAGTCCCTGATTAAATTAATAATACAGGGTTAGTCTCTGATTAAATTAATAATACAAGGTTAGTCCCTGATTAAATTAATAATACAGGGTTAGTTCCTGATTAAATTAATAATACAATGTTAGTCCCTGGTTAAATTAATAATACAGGGTTAGTCCCTGATTACATTAATAATACAGGGTTAGGGTTAGTCCCTGATTAAATTAATAATACAAGGTTAGTCCCTGATTAAATTAATAATACAGGGTTAGTCCCTGATTAAATTAATAATACAGGGTTAGTCCCTGATTACATTAATAATACAAGGTTAGTCCCTGATTAAATTAATAATACAGGGTTAGTCCCTGGTTAAATTAGTAACACAGGGTTAGGGTTAGTTCCTGATTACATCAATAATACAGGGTTAGTCCCTGATTACATTAATAATACAGGGTTATTCGTCCCTGATTAAATTAATAATGCAGGGTTAGTCCCTGATTAAATAAAAAATAAAGGGTTAGTCATTGATTAAATTAATAATACAGGGTTAGGGTTAGTCCCTGATTAAATTAATAATACAGGGTTAGTCCCAGATTACGTTAATAATACAGGGTTAGTCCCTGATTACATTAACAATGCAGGGTTCATCCCTGATTAAAATAATAATACAGGGTTTGTCCCCAATTATATTAATAATACAGGGTTAGTCACTGATTACATCAATAATACAGGGTTAGTCCCTGAATAAATTATAATACAGGGTGAGTCATTGATTAAATTATAATACAGGGTGAGTCATTGATTAAATTAATAATACAGGGTTAGTCCCTGATTACATTAATAATGCAGGGTTAGTCCCTGATTACATTAATAATGCAGGGTTAGTCCCTGATTACATTAATAATACAGGGTTAGTCCCTGGTTAAATTAATAATACAGGGTTAGGGTTAGTCCCTGATTACATTAATAATACAGGGTTAGTCCCTGATGACATTAATAATACAGGGTTAGGGTTAGTCCCTGATTAAATGAATAATACAGGGTTAGTCACTGGTTAAATTATACAGGGTTAGTCACTGGTTAAATTAATAATACAGGGTTAGTCCCTGATTAAATTAATAATACAGAGTTAGTCCCTGATTACATTAATAATACAGAGTTAGTCCCTGATTACATTACTAATACAGGGTTAGTCCCTGATTAAATTAATAATACAGGGTTAGTCCCTGATTAAATTAATAATACAGGGTTAGTCCCTGATTAAATTAATAATACAGAGTTAGTCCCTGATTACATTAATAATACAGGGTCAGTCCCTGATTAAATGAATAATACAGGGTTAGTCACTGGTTAAATTATACAGGGTTAGTCCCTGATTACATTAATAATACAGGGTCAGTCCCTGATTAAATGAATAATACAGAGTCAGTCCCTGATTAAATGAATAATACAGGGTTCGTCCCTGGTTATATGAATACACTGATTATATCCCATATATAACCTATACATATCCTATATATAACCTGTATTTAATCATCTATATATATCCTCTATATATCCTCTATATATCCTCTATATATCCTCTATATATCCTCTATATATCCTCTATATATCCTCTATATATCCTCTATATATCCCTATATATCCTCTATATATCCTCTATATATCCCTATATATCCTCTATATATCCTCTATATATCCCTATATATCCTCTATATATCCTCTATATATCCTCTATATATCCTCTATATATCCTCTATATATCCCTATATATCCTCTATATATCCTCTATATATCCTCTATATATCCTCTATATATCCTCTATATATCCTCTATATATCCTCTATATATCCCTATATATCCCCTATATATCCTCTATATATCCTCTATATATCCTCTATATATCCTCTATATATCCTCTATATATCCCTATATATCCTCTATATATCCTCTATATATCCCTATATATCCTCTATATATCCTCTATATATCCTCTATATATCCTCTATATATCCTCTATATATCCTCTATATATCCCTATATATATCCTCTATATATCCTCTATATATCCCTATATATATCCTCTATATATCCTCTATATATCCTCTATATATCCTCTATATATCCCTATATATATCCTATAATTATCCTATAATTAACCTATATATATATATATATATATATATATATATATATATATATATATTATATTTCCTATAATTAACCTATAATTAACCTATATATATATTTTACATATCCTATAATTAACCTATAACCTATAATGAACCTATATATATATATATTATATCCTATATTTCCAATGAATATCCTATATATAACCTCTATATATCCTATATATAACCTATATATATATGTATATGTAACCTGTATTTAACCTTTATATAGCTTGCTCTCTAGCGACTCCTTGTGGCGGGCCGGGTACCAGCTAGTGTTGCAGCTTCCAGTTTGAGTGAGCGGTGTGTCAAGAACGCGGCTTGGCAGGTTTTCGCCAAAACAAAGAGAGAAGCTTTTGAAGTTTGTCTTTTCCACATTGACATTTCAGACTTGATTTCCCCTTTCAACAATGTCCAGTAATTATAATCCGCATAATAGTTCACATTTTCTCTTGCTGCATGATTATATTCCCTTCTGTAGCAACCTGGCTCAAATTAAGATCCTACATCTGTACTGCACTACTTTTGACCAGAGCCCGATGGGCACTGGTAGTGAACCATATAGGGATTAGGGTGTCATTTGGGATGCAGTCATTTATTACACAGTAATCTAATACAAACCCCTGGCGTGACACTGCTCCCCTCGCCTGATTGGAGACACGACCCACAGAGCCCATTGAGCCCTCTGAATCACACAGTTGCACTCCCCTGCAGTTTGCTTAAGTAACAATCAGAGGCAGCTGGGAGGCCATTAAGGCCCCTCCATGGGCAGCCGTACTGTAAGTGCTCCCAGGAGCAGCCTTTCTCCTGCCTCCCCTCCCCCTCCCACGGCCTCCCCCTGTCTCCCCCCTGTCTCCCACTATATCCCTTCTATCTACCTCCTATCTCCCTCCTATCTCCCCCCTGTCTCCCTCCTCTCTCCCTCCTCTCTCATCCTGTCTCCCTCCTGTCTCCCCACTATCTCCCTCCTCTCTCCCTCCTCTCTCCCTCCTCTCTCCATCCTATCTCCCTCCTATCTCCCCCTGTCTCCCTCCTCTCTCCCTCCTCTCTCCCTCCTCTCTCCATCCTGTCTCCCTCCTGTCTCCCCCCTATCTCCCTCCCCTCTCCCCTCTGTCTCCCTCCTCTCTCCCTCCTCTCTCCCTCCTGTCTCCCCCCTGCCTCCCCACTATCTCCCTCCCCTCTCCCCCTTGTGTCCCTCCTCTCTCCCTCCTATCTCCCTCCTGTCTCCCCCCTGTCTCCCTCCTCTCTCCCTCCTGTCTCCCTCCTGTCTCCCCACTATCTCCCTCCTCTCTCCCTCCTATCTTCCTCCCCTCTCCCCCCTATCTCCTTCCTCTCTCCCTCCTATCTCCATCCTGTCTCCCTCCTGTCTCTCCACTATCTCCCTCCTGTCTCCCTCCTGTCTCCCCACTATCTCCCTCCTGTCTCCCCCCTATCTCCCTCCCCTCTCCCCCCTATCTCCTTCCTCTCTCCCTCCTATCTCCATCCTGTCTCCCTCCTGTCTCCCCACTATCTCCCTCCTGTCTCCCTCCTGTCTCCCCACTATCTCCCTCCTGTCTCCCCCTATCTCCCTCCCCTCTCCCCTGTCTCCTTCCTCTCTTCCTCCTATCTCCATCCTGTCTCCTCCTCTCTCCCTCCTATCTCCATCCTGTCTCCTCCTCTCTCCCTCCTCTCTCCCTCCCCTCTCCCCACTATCTCCCTCCTGTCTCCCCCTATCTCCCTCCCCTCTCCCCCTGTCTCCCTCCTCTCTCCCTCCTATCTCCATCCTGTCTCCCTCCTCTCTCCCTCCTATCTCCATCCTGTCTCCCTCCTCTCTCCCTCCTCTCTCCCTCCCCTCTCCCCACTATCTCCCTCCTGTCTCCCCCCTATCTCCCTCCCCTCTCCCCCTGTCTCCCTCCTCTCTCCCTCCTATCTCCCTCCTGTCTCCCTCCTGTCTCCCCACTATCTCCCTCCTGTCTCCCCCCTATCTCCCTCCCCTCTCCCCCCTGTCTCCCTCCTATCTCCCTCCCTCTCCCTCCTCCTCCCCTCCTATCTCCCTCCCCTCTCCCCCCATCTCCCTCCCCTCTCCCTACTATCTCCCTCCTGTCTCCCTCCTCTCTCACTCTTATCTCCCTCCTGTCTCCCCCCATCTCCCTCCCCTCTCCCTACTATCTCCCTCTTGTCTCCCCACTATCTCCCTCCTGTCTCCCCCCTATCTCCCTCCCCTCTCCCCCTGTCTCCCTCCTGTCTCCCCACTATCTCCCTCCCCTCTCCCCCCTGTCTCCCTCCTCTCTCCCTCCTATCTCCCTCCTGTCTCCCTCCTGTCTCCCCCTATCTCCCTCCTGTCTCCCCCTATCTCCCTCCCCCTCTCCCCCTGTCTCCCTCCTATCTCCCTCCCCTCTCCCTCCTCCTCTCCCTCCTATCTCCCTCCCCTCTCCCCCCCCATCTCCCTCCCCTCTCCCTACTATCTCCCTCCTGTCTCCCTCCTCTCTCCCCCTCCTATCTCCCTCCTGTCTCCCCACTATCTCCCTCCTGTCTCCCCCCTGTCTCCCTCCTCTCTCCCTCCTATCTCCCTCCTGTCTCCCCACTATCTCCTCCCCTCTCCCCCTGTCTCCTTTCTATCTCCCTCCCCTCTCCCCCATGTCTCCCTCCTCTCTCCCTCCTATCTCCCTCCTGTCTCCCCCCTGCCTCCCCAGAACTCCCCCCACCCCCTTCTACCCTCAGCTTTCACCTGCGCCTTCCCATCTCCATGGATATGAGAGGCATGACTAGTACAAGGAAGTAGATTTTCCTTCTCGGAACCAATTATGTTACATAAAAGGAGATGACCAGTTGAGCAGTGGTTGACTGGGACTGACTCCCACAATGGCCTCCTATTCTAGTACAAGGAAGTAGATTTTCCTTCTCGGAACCAATTATGTTACATAAAAGGAGATGACCGGTGGAGCAGTGGTTGACTGGGACTGAGTCCCACAATGGCCTCCTATTCCTGACAAGGTGTTCTACTAGCTCTATGGGCTCTGGTCAAAGGAAGCGTTCTACATAGGACACAGGGCGTCATTTAGGACTGAGCACTGGGGCCTCATTCCCTTTCGCGAGGGTCTGGGGATCTGGGGATATAGGTAGCACACAGGAGGACATTTTTCTCTGTTAGGATCATTTCCTTTTGAATTTCTAGCCAAATGTAGAATGTTCCTGTTTTGATTAATTTAATGGAGTGAGTTAGGTCTGCTCTATACCAAATTAGCATACCCCCTGAGTCCCTTCCCTGTTTCACACCTGGTAGTTTGGTGGATGGGACTACCAGCTCTCTGTAACCTAGAGAGCAACCAGTGGGTCTGTCTCCTCTATACCAGGTTTCTTGCAGGATGACAATGTCTGTATTACCGTTTTCTCTGGTGAAGTCCAGGGAAAAAAGTTTTTTTTCTTCCATTCATGCCATCAAAAGGAACATAAATTTCAACATACCAATTAGGATTTGGCTAAAACTTGAATCAGTCATAGAGCCCATTGCCCTTTATGGTTGTGAG
>NW_027013385.1:0-7500 GCF_036934945.1 Oncorhynchus masou masou | reverse complement strand
TACCCACTAAACAGAAGGAAGGTTTACCCGCTAAACAGAAGGAAGGTTTACCCACTAAACAGAAGGAAGATTTACCTGCTAAACAGAAGGAAGGTTTACCCGCTAAACAGAAGGAAGGTTTACCCACTAAACAGAAGGAAGGTTTACCCGCTAAACAGAAGGAAGGTTTACCCACTAAACAGAAGGAAAGTTTACCCACTAAACAGAAGGAATGGTTACCCACTAAACAGAAGGAAGGGTTACCCGCTAAACAGAAGGAAGGTTTACCCGCTAAACAGAAGGAAGGTTTACCCGCTAAACAGAAGGAAGGTTTACCCTCTAAACAGAAGGAAGATTTACCCACTAAACAGAAGGAAGGTTTACCCGCTAAACAGAAGGAAGGTTTACCCACTAAACAGAAGGAAGATTTACCCGCTAAACAGAAGGAAGGTTTACCCGCTAAACAGAAGGAAGGTTTACCCACTAAACAGAAGGAATGTTTACCCACTAAACAGAAAGAAGGTTTACCCACTAAACAGAAGGAAGGTTTACCTACTAAACAGAAGGAATGTTTACCCACTAAACAGAAGGAAGGGTTACCCGCTAAACAGAAGGAAGGGTTACCCACTAAACAGAAGGAAGGTTTACCCACTAAACAGAAGGAAGGTTTACCCGCTAAACAGAAGGAAGGTTTACCCGCTAAACAGAAGGAAGGTTTACCCGCTAAACAGAAGGAAGGTTTACCCACTAAACAGAAGGAAGGTTTACCCGCTAAACAGAAGGAAGGTTTAACCCACTAAACAGATTCACAGAACAACATAGACTCTTGACAAACTTTCTGTTTAACCACCTAACCAACGGTTGCCTCCCGTACGGTAGCCTATTCCCTGTACAGGCCACTACTTTAGACCAGGGCCCTATGAAGGGATCCCTGTGAGTCCCGGTCTAAAGTAGTGCACTACAAAAGGGAATAGTGTTCCATATGGGATGGGTCCCGTGGACCGGGTTCAATAAGTGTTCTTAACACTGTAGAGTGGACTCAGGGGGAATCAGATGAAATCTGGTGTTTTTCTTCCCTTGATTCATAATAGGTCTCGTGGGATAACAACCTCCTTCTGCCCCTCCAATAAGGAGCACAAGGAGAAACGGGAAAACCATGATGTCTTGGAAGGAAGTGGGGGAAAACAGAGGAAGGAAGGAAGGAAGGAAGGAAGGAAGGAACACAGAGGGGGAGAGAAGGAAGGAAGGAAGGTAGGAAGGAAGGAACACAGAGGGGGAGAGAAGGAAGGAAGGAAGGTAGGAAGGAAGGAAGGAAGGAAGGAACACAGAGGGGGAGAGAAGGAAGGAAGGAAGGTAGGAAGGAAGGAAGGAACGAAGGAAGTTAGGAAGGAAGGTAGGAACACAGAGGGGGAGAGAAGGAAGGAAGGAAGGAAGGAAGGTAGGAAGGAAGGAAGGAAGGAAGGTAGGAAGGAAGGAAGGAAGGTAGGAAGGAAGGAAGGTAGGAAGGAAGGAAGGAAGGTAGGAAGGAAGGAAGGAAGGTAGGAAGGAAGGAAGGAAGGTGGGAAGGAAGGAAGGAAGGAAGGAAGGAACACAGAGGGGGAGAGAAGGAAGGAAGGAAGGTAGGAAGGAAGGAAGGAACGAAGGAAGTTAGGAAGGAAGGTAGGAACACAGAGGGGGAGAGAAGGAAGGAAGGAAGGAAGGAAGGTAGGAAGGAAGGAAGGAAGGAAGGTAGGAAGGAAGGAAGGAAGGTAGGAAGGAAGGAAGGAAGGTAGGAAGGAAGGAAGGAAGGTGGGAAGGAAGGAAGGAAGGAAGGAAGGAAGGAAGGAAGGAAGGAAGGAAAGAAGGAAAGAAGGAAAACAGAAGGGGGAGAGAAGGAAGGAAGGAAGGAAGGTAGGAAGGAAGGAAGGAAGGAAGGAAGGAAGGAAGGAAGGAAGGAAGGAGGGAAGGAAGGAAGGAAGGAAGGAAGGAAGGAAGGAAGGAAGGAAGGAAGGAAGGAAGGAAGGAAGGAAGGAAGGAAGGAAGGAAGGAAGGAGATACTTTATTTTTATTTTCTCACTCCTGTGTTTCTCTTATATTCTTCCACTGTCGACTTCTCACTGTTGTTACAGCTTCCACTGTCTGCTTCCCACTTCCAACTGTTGTTACAGCTTTCACTGTCTGCTTCCCACATCTCACTGTTGTTACAGCTTCCACTGTCTGCTTCCCACTTCTCACTGTTGTTACAGCTTCCACTGTCTGCTTCCCACTTCTCACTGTTGTTACAGCTTCCACTGTCTGCTTCCCACTGTTGTTACAGCTTCCACTGTCTGCTTCCCACTTCTCACTGTTGTTACAGCTTCCACCCTCTGCTTCTCACTGTAGTTACTGCTTCCACTGTCTGCTTCCCACTGTTGTTACAGCTTCCACTGTCTGCTTCCCACTGTTGTTACAGCTTCCACTGTCTGCTTCCCACTGTTGTTACAGCTTCCACTGTCTGCTTCCCACATCTCACTGTTGTTACAGCTTCCACTGTCTGCTTCCCACTTCTCACTGTTGTTACAGCTTCCACTGTCTGCTTCCCACTGTTGTTACAGCTTCCACTGTCTGCTTCCCAATTTAGTTACAGCCTCCACTGTCTGCTTCCCACTGTAGTTACAGTTTCTACTGTCTGCTTCCCACTGTAGTTACAGCTTCCACTGTCTGCTTCCCACTGTAGTTACTGCTTCCACTGTCTGCTTCCCACTTCCCACAGTTATTACAGCTTCCACTGTCTGCTTCCCACTGTAGTTACAGCCTCCACTGTCTGCTTCCCACTTCCCATTGTAGTTACAGCTTCCACTGTCTGCTTCCCACGTCCCACTGTTATTACAGCTTCCACTGTCTGCTTCCCACTGTTATTACAGCTTCCACTGTCTGATTCCCACTGTAGTTACAGCCTCCACTGTCTGCTTCCCACGTCCCACTGTAGTTACAGTTTCCACTGTCTGCTTCCCACTTCCCACTGTAGTTAAAGCTTCCACTGTCTGCTTCCAACTTCCCACTGTTATTACAGCTTCCACTGTCTGCTTCCCACTGTAGTTACAGCCTCCACTGTCTGCTTCCCACTTCCCACTGTTATTACAGCTTCCACTGTCTGCTTCCCACTGTAGTTACAGCTTCCACTGTCTGCTTCCCTCTTCCCACTGTTATTACAGCTTCCACTGTCTACTTCTCACTGTTGTTACAGCTTCCACTGTCTGCTTCCCACTGTTATTACAGCTTCCACTGTCTACTTCTCACTGTTGTTACAGCTTCCACTGTCTGCTTCCCACTTCTCACTGTTTTTACAGCTTCCACTGTCTGCTTCCCACTTCTCACTGTTGTTACAGCTTCTACTGTCTGCTTCCCACTTCTCACTGTTGTTACAGCTTCCACTGTCTGCTTCCCACTGTTGTTACAGCTTCCACTGTCTGCTTCTCACTGTAGTTACAGCTTCCACTGTCTGCTTCCCACTGTTGTTACAGCTTCCACTGTCTGCTTCCTGCTTCTCACTGTAGTTACAGCTTCCACTGTCTGCTTCCCACTGTTGTTACAGCCTCCACTGTCTGCTTCCCACTGTTGTTACAGCTTCCACTGTCTGCTTCCCACTGTTGTTACAGCTTCCACTGTCTGCTTCCCACTGTTGTTACAGCTTCAACTGTCTGCTTCCCACTGTAGTTACAGCTTCCACTGTCTGCTTCCCACTGTTGTTACAGCTTCCACTGTCTGCTTCCTACGTCTCACTGTAGTTACAGCTTCCACTGTCTGCTTCCCACTGTTGTTACAGCTTCCACTGTCTGCTTCCCACTGTTGTTACAGCTTCCACTGTCTGCTTCCCACTGTAGTTACAGCCTCCACTGTCTGCTTCCCACTGTAGTTACAGCTTCCACTGTCTGCTTCCCACTGTAGTTACAGCCTCCACTGTCTGCTTCCCACTGTTGTTACAGCTTCCACTGTCTGCTTCCTGCTTCTCACTGTAGTTACAGCTTCCACTGTCTGCTTCCCACTGTTGTTACAGCTTCCACTGTCTGCTTCTCACTGTAGTTACAGCTTCCACTGTCTGCTTCCCACTGTTGTTACAGCTTCCACTGTCTGCTTCCTGCTTCTCACTGTAGTTACAGCTTCCACTGTCTGCTTCCCACTGTTGTTACAGCTTCCACTGTCTGCTTCCCACTGTAGTTACAGCCTCCACTGTCTGCTTCCCACTGTTGTGTTTGTAGCTCTGACTGTATCCAGTGATACAGCAGGACGAACATCATGTTTTACAGCTCCCGAGTGGCGCAGCGGTCTAAGACACTGCATCTCAGGCGTCACTACAGACCCCGGTTCGATTACAGGCTGTATCACAACCCATAGGGCGGAGCACAATTGGTTCTGCGACGTCCGGGTTAGGGTTTGGCCGGGGTAGAGGCCTGTCATTGTAAATAAGAATTTGTTCTTTTAACTGACTTGCCTAGTTAAATGAATTAATGAATTAAATTAATGTTTAATAACGTTATTACAGAACTTAGACCCAGGCAATAACATGGATGACGCCATCTTTATACAAACGACTAACATCTGACATAAATGACTACGTCTACAGCCTCCTTCATACTGTAAGGGAGCATGAGAGTGAAGGAGTGGAGGAGGGGTGGAGGAGAGAGAAAGGGAGGGGTGGAGGAGGATGGAGAAAGAGAGAGAGAAGGAGGGGTGGAGGAGGATGGAGAGAGAGAGAGAGAGAGAAGGAGGGGTGGATGAGAGAGAAAGAGAGATGAGGGGTGGAGGGGGGAGGAGGGAGAAGGAGGGGTGGAGGAAGAGAGAAATAGAGAGGAGGGGTGGAAGAGAGAGAAAGAGAGAGGAGGGGTGGAGGAGGGGTGGAGGAGGATAAAGGGAGAGGAGGAGTGGAGGTGGGAGGAGAGAGAAGGAGGGGTGGAAGAGAGAGAAAGAGAGAGGAGGGGTGGAGGAGAGAGAAAGAGAGAGGAGGAGTGGAGGCGGGAGGAGAGAGAAGGAGGGGTGGAGGAGAGAGAAAGAGAGAGGAGGAGTGGAGGCGGGAGGAGAGAGAAGGAGGGGTGGAGGAGAGAGAAAGAGAGAGGAGGAGTGGAGGCGGGAGGAGAGAGAAGGAGGGGTGGAGGAGAGAGAAAGAGAGAGGAGGGGTGGAGGAGAGAGAAAGAGAGAGGAGGAGTGGAGGCGGGAGGAGAGAGAAGGAGGGGTGGAGGAGAGGGAAAGAGAGAGGAGGAGTGGAGGCGGGAGGAGAGAGAAGGAGGGGTGGAAGAGGATAGAGAGAGAGAGAAGGAGGGGTGGAGGGAGAGAGAAGGAGGGGTGGAAGAGGATAGAGAGAGAGAGAAGGAGGGGTGGAGGGAGAGAGAAGGAGGGGTGGAGGATGAAGAAGAATAAGAACGAGATGAGGACAATGACACCGGAGAAGGTAGAAAATGATTTTCTCTCCCTGGAATGACAACTGTCTAATTGAGGTAGAAGCAGAGCATTATGGTCTGTCTGTGAGAGAATGCAATTCAATTCAATTCAATTCAATTCAAGGGGCTTTATTGGCATGGGAAACATGTGTTAACATTGCCAAAGCAAGTAAGGTATATAATATATAAAGTGAAATAAACAATAAAAATTAACAGTAGACATCACACATACAGAAGTTTCAAAACAATAAAGACATTACAAATGTCATATTATATATATATATACAGTGTTTTTACAATGTGCAAATGGTAAAGGACACAAGATAAAATAAATAAGCATAGATATTTGTTGTATTTACAATGGTGCGTGTTCTTCACTGGTTGCCCTTTTCTCGTGGCAACAGGTCACAAATCTTGCTGCTCTGATGGCACACTGTGGAATTTCACCCAGTAGATATGGGAGTTTTTCAAAATTAGATTTGTTTTCGAATTCTTTGTGGATCTGTGTAATCTGAGGGAAATATGTCTCTCTAATATGGTCATACATTGGGCAGGAGGTTAGGAAGTGCAGCTCAGTTTCCACCTCATTTTGTGGGCAATGAGCACATAGCCTGTCTTCTCTTGAGAGCCATGTCTGCCTACGGCGGCCTTTCTCAATAGCAAGGCTATGCTCGCTGAGTCTGTACATAGTCAAAGCTTTCCTTAATTTTGGGTCAGTCACAGTGGTCAGGTATTCTGCCGCTGTGTACTCTCTGTGTAGGGCCAAATAGCATTCTAGTTTGCTCTGTTTTTTTGTTAGTTCTTTCCAATGTGTCAAGTAATTATCTTTTTGTTTTCTCATGATTTGGTTGGGTCTAATTGTGCTGCTGTCCTGGGGCTCTGTAGGGTGTGTTTGTGAACAGAGCCCCAGGACCAGCTTGCTTAGGGGACTCTTCTCCAGGTTCATCTCTCTGTAGGTGATGGCTTTGTTGTGGAAGGTTTGGGAATCGCTTCCTTTTAGGTGGTTATAGAATTTAACTGCTCTTTTCTGGATTTTGATAATTAGTGGGTATCGGCCTAATTCTGCTCTGCATGCATTATTTGGTGTTCTACGTTGTACACTGAGGATATTTTTGCAGAATTCTGCGTGCAGAGTCTCAATTTGGTGTTTGTCCCATTTTGTGAAGTCTTGGTTGGTGAGCGGACCCCAGACCTCACAACCATAAAGGGCAATGGGCTCTATGACTGATTCAAGTATTTTTAGCCAAATCCTAATTGGTATGTTGAAATTTATGTTCCTTTTGATGGCATAGAATGCCCTTCTTGCCTTGTCTCTCAGATCGTTCACAGCTTTGTGGAAGTTACCTGTGGCGCTGATGTTTAGGCCAAGGTATGTATAGTTTTTTGTGTGCTCTAGGGCAACAGTGTCTAGATGGAATTTGTATTTGTGGTCCTGGTGACTGGACCTTTTTTGGAACACCATTATTTTGGTCTTACTGAGATTTACTGTCAGGGCCCAGGTCTGACAGAATCTGTGCATAAGATCTAGGTGCTGCTGTAGGCCCTCCTTGGTTGGTGACAGAAGCACCAGATCATCAGCAAACAGCAGACATTTGACTTCAGATTCTAGTAGGGTGAGGCCGGGTGCTGCAGACTTTTCTAGTGCCCGCGCCAGTTCGTTGATATATATGTTGAAGAGGGTGGGGCTTAAACTGCATCCCTGTCTAACCCCACGACCCTGTGTGAAGAAATGTGTGTGTTTTTTGCCTATTTTAACCACACACTTGTTGTTTGTGTACATGGATTTTATGATGTCGTATGTTTTACCCCCAACACCACTTTCCATCAGTTTGTATAGCAGACCCTCATGCCAAATTGAGTCGAAGGCTTTTTTGAAATCAACAAAGCATGAGAAGACTTTGCCTTTGTTTTGGTTTGTTTGGTTGTCAATTAGGGTGTGCAGGGTGAATACATGGTCTGTTGTACGGTAATTTGGTAAAAAGCCAATTTGACATTTGCTCAGTACATTGTTTTCATTGAGGAAGTGTACGAGTCTGCTGTTAATGATAATGCAGAGGATTTTCCCAAGGTTACTGTTGATGCATAGTAGTAGTTATTGGGGTCAAATTTGTCTCCATTTTTGTGGATT
>NW_027013384.1:0-16326 GCF_036934945.1 Oncorhynchus masou masou | reverse complement strand
GTGTAACCACATGGTAGAGTCACTGTGAATAGGGGATATGTGTAACCACATGGTAGTGCCACTGTGAATAGGGGGTAGGTGTAACCACATGGTAGAGTCACTGTGAATAGGGGGTAGGTGTAACCACATGGTAGTGTCACTGTGAATAGGGGGTAGGTGTAACCACATGGTAGAGCCACTGTGAATAGGGGATATGTGTAACCACATGGTAGTGTCACTGTGAATAGAGGGTATGTGTAACCACATGGTAGAGTCACTGTGAATAGGGGATATGTGTAACCACATGGTAGTGCCACTGTGAATAGGGGGTAGGTGTAACCACATGGTAGAGTCACTGTGAATAGGGGGTAGGTGTAACCACATGGTAGTGTCACTGTGAATAGGGGGTAGGTGTAACCACATGGTAGAGCCACTGTGAATAGGGGGTAGGTGTAACCACATGGTAGTGTCACTGTGAATAGGGGGTATGTGTAACCACATGGTAGAGCCACTGTGAATAGGGGATATGTGTAACCACATGGTAGTGTCACTGTGAATAGAGGGTATGTGTAACCACATGGTAGAGTCACTGTGAATAGGGGATATGTGTAACCACATGGTAGTGTCACTGTGAATAGGGGTTATGTGTAACCACATGGTAGAGTCACTGTGAATAGGGGATATGTGTAACCACATGGTAGAGTCACTGTGAATAGGGGGTAGGTGTAACCACATGGTAGAGTCACTGTGAATAGGGGATATGTGTAACCACATGGTAGAGTCACTGTGAATAGGGGGTAGGTGTAACCACATGGTAGTGTCACTGTGAATAGGGGGTAGGTGTAACCACATGGTAGTGTCACTGTGAATAGGGGGTAGGTGTAACCACATGGTAGAGTCACTGTGAATAGGGGGTAGGTGTAACCACATGGTAGAGTCACTGTGAATAGGGGGTAGGTGTAACCACCTGGTAGAGCCACTGTGAATAGGGGGTAGGTGTAACCACATGGTAGTGCTACTGTGAACAGGGGATATGTGTAACCACATGGTAGAGTCACTGTGAATAGGGGGTAGGTGTAACCACATGGTAGTGCCACTGTGAACAGGGGATATGTGTAACCACATGGTAGAGCCACTGTGAATAGGGGGTAGGTGTAACCACATGGTAGTGCCACTGTGAACAGGGGATAGGTGTAACCACCTGGTAGAGCCACTGTGAATAGGGGGTAGGTGTAACCACATGGTAGTGCTACTGTGAATAGGGGGTAGGTGTAACCACATGGTAGAGCCACTGTGAATAGGGGGTAGGTGTAACCACATGGTAGTGCCACTGTGAACAGGGGATAGGTGTAACCACCTGGTAGAGCCACTGTGAATAGGGGGTAGGTGTAACCACATGGTAGTGCTACTGTGAATAGGGGGTAGGTGTAACCACATGGTAGAGTCACTGTGAGTAGGGGGTAGGTGTAACCACCTGGTAGAGCCACTGTGAATAGGGGGTAGGTGTAACCACATGGTAGTGCTACTGTGAATAGGGGGTAGGTGTAACCACATGGTAGTGTCACTGTGAATAGGGGGTAGGTGTAACCACATGGTAGTGCCACTGTGAACAGGGGATAGGTGTAACCACATGGTAGTGCTACTGTGAATAGGGGGTAGGTGTAACCACATGGTAGTGCTACTGTGAACAGGGGATATGTGTAACCACATGGTAGAGTCACTGTGAATAGGGGATATGTGTAACCACATGGTAGTGCCACTGTGAATACGGGGTGTGTGTAACCACATGGTAGTGCCACTGTGAGTAGGGGGTAGGTGTAACCACATGGTAGTGCCACTGTGAACAGGGGATATGTGTAACCACATGGTAGAGTCACTGTGAATAGGGGGTAGGTGTAACCACATGGTAGTGCTACTGTGAACAGGGGATATGTGTAACCACATGGTAGAGTCACTGTGAATAGGGGGTATGTGTAACCACATGGTAGAGTCACTGTGAATAGGGGATATGTGTAACCACATGGTAGTGCTACTGTGAACAGGGGATAGGTGTAACCACATGGTAGAGTCACTGTGAATAGGGGGTAGGTGTAACCACATGGTAGTGTCACTGTGAATAGGGGGTAGGTGTAACCACATGGTAGAGTCACTGTGAATAGGGGATATGTGTAACCACATGGTAGAGTCACTGTGAATAGGGGGTAGGTGTAACCACATGGTAGTGCTACTGTGAACAGGGGATAGGTGTAACCACATGGTAGAGTCACTGTGAATAGGGGGTAGGTGTAACCACATGGTAGTGTCACTGTGAATAGGGGGTATGTGTAACCACATGGTAGTGCTACTGTGAACAGGGGATAGGTGTAACCACATGGTAGAGTCACTGTGAATAGGGGGTAGGTGTAACCACATGGTAGTGTCACTGTGAATAGGGGGTAGGTGTAACCACATGGCAGTGCTACTGTGAACAGGGGGTAGGTGTAACCACATGGTAGAGTCACTGTGAATAGGGGGTAGGTGTAACCACATGGTAGAGTCACTGTGAATAGGGGGTAGGTGTAACCACATGGTAGTGCTACTGTGAACAGGGGATAGGTGTAACCACATTGTAGATGGTCTTCTTCAGTCCTCACAGGGAGCTGTCATACCATCTATGTCGTAATAATAATAATAATAACAATTGATTGGGCACTTGGGGTGGTATATAATAATTAGTTTGGCACATGAGGTGGTATATAATAATTAGTTTGGCACATGGGGTGGTATATAATAATTAGTTTGGCACATGGGGTGGTATATAATAATTAGTTTGGCACATGGGGTGGTATATAATAACTAGTTTGACACATGGGGTGGTATGTAATAATTAGTTTGACACATGGGGTGGTATATCATAATTAGTTTGGCACATGGGGTGGTATATAATAATTAGTTTGGCACATGGGGTGGTATATAATAATTAGTTTGACACATGGGGTGGTATATAATATTTAGTTTGACACATGGGGTGGTATATAATAATTAGTTTGGCACATGGGGTGGTATATCATAATTCGTTTGACACATGGGGTGGTATATCATAATTAGTTTGGTACATGGGGTGGTATATCATAATTAGTTTGACACATGGGGTGGTATATCATAATTAGTTTGACACATGGGGTGGTATATCATAATTAGTTTGACACATGGGGTGGTATATAATAATTAGTTTGACACATGGGACATTCTATCTGGACATCTATCTGGAATGGGGAGTCAGTAACGAAAAACTGAATGATATCAATTATTTACAATAAGTAGCCTATACTCTAATAATAGTTTTTTTGTTAAATAAATGCTGCACATTAATGTTATAAACTTATCGTTCTATTTGTCCTTATCGCATCAACTGTGTGTGTGTGTGTGTGTGTGTGTGTGTGTGTGTGTGTGTGTGTGTGTGTGTGTGTGTGTGTGTGTGTGTGTGTGTGTGTGTGTGTGTGTGTGTGTGTGTGTGTGCGTGTGCGTGTGCGTGTGTGTGTCAACGACTCACTCTAGACAATTGTCTACTGTAGTGTATACCCTCACCAGCCCAACACTGGAACTCAATATCCCCTTGATTGTCCCCGCCCTTGACCCCAATGTAATTATACAGCATGTTTCAACAGGTAACACCATATGTTCACTGCTTGAGGTGATTTGACGTCCAGTGAAACATTGAGTTGATCTCATTGACAGACAGCAGCGGTCTTTCCTCTGTAGTTCATCCTGGCCATGGGAATCAGTGTTCAGTGTTCTGGTAGCCCTGCACTTCATCAGGCCATTGTGCTCATGAGCCAAGAACCCCCCACTTTGACAGGACTGACTCCTTAGGCAATAGAGATATGAATGAAGGACAATAGTAGAATCTACAAGGGTCTCAGAGTACGAGTGCTGATCAAGGATCAGGTCCCCCCATCTTATTTATTATGATTTAAAAGGCAAAACTGATCTTAGATCAGCACTCCTGCTCTTAGACGCCTTATGAATACGGACCCTGATGTAACTATGACTCCTCAGGCCAGGGGTGTCAAACTCATTCCACAGAGGGCCTAGTGTCTGCGGGTTTTTGTTTTTTCCTTTCAGTTAAGACCTAGACAACCAGGTGAGGGGAGTTCCTTACTAAATCAGTGACTTTAATTCATCAATCAAGTACAAAGGAGGAGCGAAAACCTGCAGACACTCGGCCCTCTGTGGAATGAGTTTGACACATGTGCCTCAGGCTATGGAGACATGAATGAAGGATGACCGCAGAACCTCTGCAAGGGTCACTACTCTGGTTAGTCCAGGGCCTTATTCATAGTCTCAGAGTAGGAGGGATTTTTTATGATTTAAAAGGCAAAACTGGTCCCAGATCAGCACTGCTACCCTTAGACGCATTTATGAATACGGACCCTGATGTAAGTATTGGGGTTGAAGCAGGGTCCTGTCACACGCTAAAACAACGTCTCAACCATGAGACCAAGAGGAAATATTTGTGGTCGACATTTAAGCTTCAGACTCAAACGAGGGCTACCTCATGACGAGAGCGTGATTCCCCCTCCGCTCTACTGACTACCGTCTCTCTTCTCCTGGTGGTCCTCCATCCTTCAGTCTCACTATGATAGGACATTACTGGATTTCAATAAATAGTTCTCGTTCACTACTTCTCTCATGATGACCATGTTACCATTTCGTTTAAGTATCAACGATCACCCAGTTTTCACTTTGTCATTAAATGAAGGTAAAAAACACTTGGGGAAATGAACACGACCCGCATTCGTGGAGCGTTGGGGTCACATGACGGTGGTTCTTGCCCCAGAGAGGCCTCAGAGGCTGGATGAGGTTAGAACGACAGGCATGTCCTCAGTTCCTTTTGACTGAGATAGAGAGCAGGGGGCATGGGGTCAAAGGGCGATAGGAAACAGGCCAGGGCACATGGATAAGTGGATGTGTGTGTGTGTGTGTGTGTGTGTGTGTGTGTGTGGGGGGGGGGGGGTCAATGGAAATATCACTATCTGTTGAATAAAGCACTGTTTGGAGCAATCTTTCAAGTCATCTCTACTTTTAAGTATCCCTGTGAGCAAATTGACTTTTGTGGACCCAGTATCGTCATGGCTGACGGCAGACTGCTCTCTATGGCTGAGTGTGTTGTGTTGTGTTGAACAGAATGCTAACCAGCTGATGTTGTTGTGTTGAGTTGAACAGAATGCTAACCAACTGATGTTGTTGTGTTGTGTTGAACAGAATGCTGACCAGCTGATGTTGTTGTGTTGTGTTGAACAGAATGCTAACCAGCTGATGTTGTTGTGTTGAACAGAATGCTAACCAGCTGATGTTGTTGTGTTGTGTTGAACAGAATGCTAACCAGCTGATGTTGTTGTGTTGAGTTGAACAGAATGCTAACCAACTGATGTTGTTGTGTTGTGTTGAACAGAATGCTAAACAGCTGATGTTGTTGTGTTGAACAGAATGCTAACCAGCTGATGTTGTTGTGTTGTGTTGAACAGAATGCTAACCAGCTGATGTTGTTGTGTTGTGTTGAACAGAATGCTGACCAGCTGATGTTGTTGTGTTGTGTTGAACAGAATGCTAACCAGCTGATGTTGTTGTGTTGAACAGAATGCTAACCAGCTGATGTTGTTGTATTGTGTGAACAGAATGCTAGCCTGCTGATGTTGTTGTGTTGAACAGAATGCTAACCAGTTGATGTTGTTGTGTTGTGTTGAACAGAATGCTAAACAGCTGATGTTGTTGTGTTGTGTTGTGTTGAACAGAATGCTAGCCAGCTGATGTTGTTGTGTTGAACAGAATGCTAAACAGCTGATGTTGTTGTGTTGAACAGAATGCTAACCAGCTGATGTTGTTGTGTTGTGTTGAACAGAATGCTAACCAGCTGATGTTGTTGTGTTGTTTGAACAGAATGCTAACCAACTGATGTTGTTGTGTTTTGTTGAACAGAATGCTAACCAGCTGATGTTGCTGTGTTTTGTTGAACAGAATGCTAAACAGCTGATGTTGTTGTGTTGAACAGAATGCTAAACAGCTGATGTTGTTGTGTTGAGTTGAACAGAATGCTAACCAACTGATGTTGTTGTGTTGTGTTGAACAGAATGCTAAACAGCTGATGTTGTTGTGTTGAACAGAATGCTAACCAGTTGATGTTGTTGTGTTGAACATAATGCTAGCCAGCTGATGTTGTTGTGTTGAACAGAATGCTAAACAGCTGATGTTGTTGTGTTGTGTTGAACAGAATGCTAACCAGCTGATGTTGCTGTGTTGTGTTGAACAGAATGCTAACCAGCTGATGTTGTTGTGTTGTGTTGAACAGAATGCTAACCAGCTGATGTTGTTGTGTTGTGTTGAACAGAATGCTAACCAGCTGATGTTGTTGTGTTTTGTTGAACAGAATGCTAAACAGCTGATGTTGTTGTGTTGTGTTGAACAGAATGCTAACCAGCTGATGTTGTTGTGTTGTGTTGAACAGAATGCTAAACAGCTGATGTTGTTGTGTTGTGTTGAACAGAATGCTAACCAGCTGATGTTGTTGTGTTGAGTTGAACAGAATGCTAACCAACTGATGTTGTTGTGTTGTGTTGAACAGAATGCTAAACAGCTGATGTTGTTGTGTTGAACAGAATGCTAACCAGTTGATGTTGTTGTGTTGAACAGAATGCTAACCAGCTGATGTTGTTGTGTTGTGTTGAACAGAATGCTAACCAGCTGATGTTGTTGTGTTGTGTTGAACAGAATGCTAACCAGCTGATGTTGTTGTGTTGAACAGAATGCTAACCAGCTGATGTTGTTGTGTTGTGTTGAACAGAATGCTAACCAGCTGATGTTGTTGTGTTGTGTTGAACAGAATGCTAACCAACTGATGTTGTTGTGTTGTGTTGAACAGAATGCTAAACAGCTGATGTTGTTGTGTTGAACAGAATGCTAACCAGCTGATGTTGTTGTGTTGAGTTGAACAGAATGCTAACCAACTGATGTTGTTGTGTTGTGTTGAACAGAATGCTAAACAGCTGATGTTGTTGTGTTGAACAGAATGCTAACCAGCTGATGTTGTTGTGTTGTGTTGAACAGAATGCTAACCAGCTGATGTTGTTGTGTTGTGTTGAACAGAATGCTAACCAACTGATGTTGTTGTGTTGTGTTGAACAGAATGCTAAACAGCTGATGTTGTTGTGTTGAACAGAATGCTAACCAGCTGATGTTGTTGTGTTGTGTTGAACAGAATGCTAACCAGCTGATGTTGTTGTGTTGTGTTGAACAGAATGCTGACCAACTGAAGTTGTTGTGTTGTGTTGAACAGAATGCTGACCAGCTGATGTTGTTGTGTTGTGTTGAACAGAATGCTAACCAGCTGATGTTGTTGTGTTGAACAGAATGCTAACCAGCTGATGTTGTTGTGTTGAACAGAATGCTAACCAGCTGATGTTGTTGTATTGTGTTGAACAGAATGCTAGCCTGCTGATGTTGTTGTGTTGAACAGAATGCTAACCAGTTGATGTTGTTGTGTTGTGTTGAACAGAATGCTAAACAGCTGATGTTGTTGTGTTGTGTTGTGTTGAACAGAATGCTAGCCAGCTGATGTTGTTGTGTTGAACAGAATGCTAAACAGCTGATGTTGTTGTGTTGAACAGAATGCTAACCAGTTGATGTTGTTGTGTTGTGTTGAACAGAATGCTAAACAGCTGATGTTGTTGTGTTGTGTTGTGTTGAACAGAATGCTAGCCAGCTGATGTTGTTGTGTTGAACAGAATGCTAAACAGCTGATGTTGTTGTGTTGAACAGAATGCTAACCAGCTGATGTTGTTGTGTTGAACAGAATGCTAACCAGCTGATGTTGTTGTGTTGAGTTGAACAGAATGCTAACCAACTGATGTTGTTGTGTTGTGTTGAACAGAATGCTAAACAGCTGATGTTGTTGTGTTGAACAGAATGCTAACCAGCTGATGTTGTTGTGTTGTGTTGAACAGAATGCTAACCAGCTGATGTTGTTGTGTTGTGTTTAACAGAATGCTAACCAGCTGATGTTGTTGTGTTGTGTTGAACAGAATGCTGACCAGCTGATGTTGTTGTGTTGTGTTGAACAGAATGCTAACCAGCTGATGTTGTTGTGTTGAACAGAATGCTAACCAGCTGATGTTGTTGTATTGTGTTGAACAGAATGCTAGCCTGCTGATGTTGTTGTGTTGAACAGAATGCTAACCAGTTGATGTTGTTGTGTTGTGTTGAACAGAATGCTAAACAGCTGATGTTGTTGTGTTGAGTTGAACAGAATGCTAACCAGCTGATGTTGTTGTGTTGTGTTGAACAGAATGCTAACCAGCTGATGTTGTTGTGTTGTGTTGAACAGAATGCTGACCAGCTGATGTTGTTGTGTTGTGTTGAACAGAATGCTAACCAGCTGATGTTGTTGTGTTGAACAGAATGCTAACCAGCTGATGTTGTTGTATTGTGTGAACAGAATGCTAGCCTGCTGATGTTGTTGTGTTGAACAGAATGCTAACCAGTTGATGTTGTTGTGTTGTGTTGAACAGAATGCTAAACAGCTGATGTTGTTGTGTTGTGTTGTGTTGAACAGAATGCTAGCCAGCTGATGTTGTTGTGTTGAACAGAATGCTAAACAGCTGATGTTGTTGTGTTGAACAGAATGCTAACCAGCTGATGTTGTTGTGTTGTGTTGAACAGAATGCTAACCAGCTGATGTTGTTGTGTTGTTTTGAACAGAATGCTAACCAACTGATGTTGTTGTGTTTTGTTGAACAGAATGCTAACCAGCTGATGTTGCTGTGTTTTGTTGAACAGAATGCTAAACAGCTGATGTTGTTGTGTTGAACAGAATGCTAAACAGCTGATGTTGTTGTGTTGAGTTGAACAGAATGCTAACCAACTGATGTTGTTGTGTTGTGTTGAACAGAATGCTAAACAGCTGATGTTGTTGTGTTGAACAGAATGCTAACCAGTTGATGTTGTTGTGTTGAACATAATGCTAGCCAGCTGATGTTGTTGTGTTGAACAGAATGCTAAACAGCTGATGTTGTTGTGTTGTGTTGAACAGAATGCTAACCAGCTGATGTTGCTGTGTTGTGTTGAACAGAATGCTAACCAGCTGATGTTGTTGTGTTGTGTTGAACAGAATGCTAACCAGCTGATGTTGTTGTGTTGTGTTGAACAGAATGCTAACCAGCTGATGTTGTTGTGTTTTGTTGAACAGAATGCTAAACAGCTGATGTTGTTGTGTTGTGTTGAACAGAATGCTAACCAGCTGATGTTGTTGTGTTGTGTTGAACAGAATGCTAAACAGCTGATGTTGTTGTGTTGTGTTGAACAGAATGCTAACCAGCTGATGTTGTTGTGTTGAGTTGAACAGAATGCTAACCAACTGATGTTGTTGTGTTGTGTTGAACAGAATGCTAAACAGCTGATGTTGTTGTGTTGAACAGAATGCTAACCAGTTGATGTTGTTGTTGAACAGAATGCTAACCAGCTGATGTTGTTGTGTTGTGTTGAACAGAATGCTAACCAGCTGATGTTGTTGTGTTGTGTTGAACAGAATGCTAACCAGCTGATGTTGTTGTGTTGAACAGAATGCTAACCAGCTGATGTTGTTGTGTTGTGTTGAACAGAATGCTAACCAGCTGATGTTGTTGTGTTGTGTTGAACAGAATGCTAACCAACTGATGTTGTTGTGTTGTGTTGAACAGAATGCTAAACAGCTGATGTTGTTGTGTTGAACAGAATGCTAACCAGCTGATGTTGTTGTGTTGAGTTGAACAGAATGCTAACCAACTGATGTTGTTGTGTTGTGTTGAACAGAATGCTAAACAGCTGATGTTGTTGTGTTGAACAGAATGCTAACCAGCTGATGTTGTTGTGTTGTGTTGAACAGAATGCTAACCAGCTGATGTTGTTGTGTTGTGTTGAACAGAATGCTAACCAACTGATGTTGTTGTGTTGTGTTGAACAGAATGCTAAACAGCTGATGTTGTTGTGTTGAACAGAATGCTAACCAGCTGATGTTGTTGTGTTGTGTTGAACAGAATGCTAACCAGCTGATGTTGTTGTGTTGTGTTGAACAGAATGCTGACCAACTGAAGTTGTTGTGTTGTGTTGAACAGAATGCTGACCAGCTGATGTTGTTGTGTTGTGTTGAACAGAATGCTAACCAGCTGATGTTGTTGTGTTGAACAGAATGCTAACCAGCTGATGTTGTTGTGTTGTGTTGAACAGAATGCTAACCAGCTGATGTTGTTGTGTTGAACAGAATGCTAACCAGCTGATGTTGTTGTGTTGAACAGAATGCTAACCAGCTGATGTTGTTGTATTGTGTTGAACAGAATGCTAGCCTGCTGATGTTGTTGTGTTGAACAGAATGCTAACCAGTTGATGTTGTTGTGTTGTGTTGAACAGAATGCTAAACAGCTGATGTTGTTGTGTTGTGTTGTGTTGAACAGAATGCTAGCCAGCTGATGTTGTTGTGTTGAACAGAATGCTAAACAGCTGATGTTGTTGTGTTGAACAGAATGCTAACCAGTTGATGTTGTTGTGTTGTGTTGAACAGAATGCTAAACAGCTGATGTTGTTGTGTTGTGTTGTGTTGAACAGAATGCTAGCCAGCTGATGTTGTTGTGTTGAACAGAATGCTAAACAGCTGATGTTGTTGTGTTGAACAGAATGCTAACCAGCTGATGTTGTTGTGTTGAACAGAATGCTAACCAGCTGATGTTGTTGTGTTGAGTTGAACAGAATGCTAACCAACTGATGTTGTTGTGTTGTGTTGAACAGAATGCTAAACAGCTGATGTTGTTGTGTTGAACAGAATGCTAACCAGCTGATGTTGTTGTGTTGTGTTGAACAGAATGCTAACCAGCTGATGTTGTTGTGTTGTGTTTAACAGAATGCTAACCAGCTGATGTTGTTGTGTTGTGTTGAACAGAATGCTGACCAGCTGATGTTGTTGTGTTGTGTTGAACAGAATGCTAACCAGCTGATGTTGTTGTGTTGAACAGAATGCTAACCAGCTGATGTTGTTGTATTGTGTTGAACAGAATGCTAGCCTGCTGATGTTGTTGTGTTGAACAGAATGCTAACCAGTTGATGTTGTTGTGTTGTGTTGAACAGAATGCTAAACAGCTGATGTTGTTGTGTTGTGTTGTGTTGAACAGAATGCTAGCCAGCTGATGTTGTTGTGTTGAACAGAATGCTAAACAGCTGATGTTGTTGTGTTGAACAGAATGCTAACCAGCTGATGTTGTTGTGTTGTGTTGAACAGAATGCTAACCAGCTGATGTTGTTGTGTTGTTTTGAACAGAATGCTAACCAACTGATGTTGTTGTGTTTTGTTGAACAGAATGCTAACCAGCTGATGTTGCTGTGTTTTGTTGAACAGAATGCTAAACAGCTGATGTTGTTGTGTTGAACAGAATGCTAAACAGCTGATGTTGTTGTGTTGAACAGAATGCTAACCAGTTGATGTTGTTGTGTTGAACATAATGCTAGCCAGCTGATGTTGTTGTGTTGAACAGAATGCTAGCCAGCTGATGTTGTTGTGTTGAACAGAATGCTAAACAGCTGATGTTGTTGTGTTGTGTTGAACAGAATGCTAACCAGCTGATGTTGCTGTGTTGTGTTGAACAGAATGCTAACCAGCTGATGTTGTTGTGTTGTGTTGAACAGAATGCTAACCAGCTGATGTTGTTGTGTTGTGTTGAACAGAATGCTAACCAGCTGATGTTGTTGTGTTTGTTGTTGAATGTTGTTGTGTTGTGTTGAACAGAATGCTAACCAGCTGATGTTGTTGTGTTGTGTTGAACAGAATGCTAACCATGTTGTGTTGTGTTGAACAGAATGCTAACCAGCTGATGTTGTTGTGTTGTGTTGAACAGAATGCTAACCAGCTGATGTTGTTGTGTTTTGTTGAACAGAATGCTAAACAGCTGATGTTGTTGTGTTGTGTTGAACAGAATGCTAACCAGCTGATGTTGTTGTGTTGTGTTGAACAGAATGCTAACCAGCTGATGTTGTTGTGTTGTGTTGAACAGAATGCTAACCAGCTGATGTTGTTGTGTTGAACATAATGCTAAACAGCTGATGTTGTTGTGTTGTGTTGAACATAATGCTAACCAGCTGATGTTGTTGTGTTGTGTTGAACAGAATGCTAACCAGCTGATGTTGTTGTGTTGTGTTGAACAGAATGCTAACCAGCTGATGTTGTTGTGTTGTGTTGAACAGAATGCTAACCAGCTGATGTTGTTGTGTTGAACAGAATGCTAACCAACTGATGTTGTTGTGTTGTGTTGAACAGAATGCTAAACAGCTGATGTTGTTGTGTTGAACAGAATGCTAAACAGCTGATGTTGTTGTGTTGAACAGAATGCTAAACAGCTGATGTTGTTGTGTTGAACATAATGCTAGCCAGCTGATGTTGTTGTGTTGAACAGAATGCTAACCAACTGATGTTGTTGTGTTGAACATAATGCTAAACAGCTGATGTTGTTGTGTTGAACAGAATGCTAAACAGCTGATGTTGTTGTGTTGAACAGAATGCTAGCCAGCTGATGTTGTTGTGTTGAACAGAATGCTAAACAGCTGATGTTGTTGTGTTGAACAGAATGCTAGCCAGCTGATGTTGTTGTGTTGAACAGAAGGCTAACCAGCTGATGTTGTTGTGTTGAACAGAATGCTAACCAGCTGATGTTGTTGTGTTGAACAGAATGCTAGCCAGCTGATGTTGTTGTGTTGAACAGAATGCTAACCAGCTGATGAACAGAATGCTAACCAGCTGTTGTGTTGTGTTGAACAGAATGCTAACCAACTGAAATTTTTGCAGAATGCTAACCAGATGATTGTTGTGTTGAACAGAATGCTAACCAGATTGTGTTGAACAGAATGCTAAACAGCTGATGTTGTTGTGTTGTGTTGAACAGAATGCTAAACAGCTGATGTTGTTGTGTTGTGTTGAACAGAATGCTAGCCTGCTGATGTTGTTGTGTTGAACAGAATGCTAACCAGCTGATGTTGTTATACAACCATTGGGGCTTTGACAATTATTCACACCATCACTAATAAATCCCTTTTCTAAAAGTCATGTGAAACCATTGCAAAGGGGCCATGTAATTGGTGTATGCAATGTAATCGGCCAAGGTCAGCATGTAATAGGACATGTAATGGGTGGATGAAATGTAATCAGCCAAGGACAGCATGTAATAGGACATGTAATAGGACATGTAATAGGACATTTACTGGACTTTTGTAGTTTCTTACAGGCTCAGAATGTTTCATTGGAAAACTCTCTTTGTAGATTCTGCTCTTACCGTGTGTGTGTGTGTGTGTGTGTGTGTGTGTGTGTGTGTGTGTGTGTGTGTGTGTGTGTGTGTGTGTGTGTGTGTGTGTGTGTGTGTGTGTGTGTGTGTGCGTGTGCGTGCGTGCGTGCGTGTGTGCGTGTGTGCGTGTGTCTGCCCTTTGTATTGCTCTGAAAGGGAGTAACTGAGGGAGGTGCTCACTTATGTTCTGGTTCACCTTGTTCTGTGCTGACTGGTCGACCCACATAGATGCCCTGGACCTACAGCCCCTGCCACAACTCTACAGTGGCCCAGCAGGGACATTTCACGCCTCAGGGCCGACAAAGGAAAAAGTCAAAGGGGCGTCACATTGTGACATCACAACATGGAGCTCTTAGAATAACAACAGGGGCCTGTGTTCCAAATTAGCTTCTGGAACTGTGTTCGCTCACCGTCTTACGTGTTGTTTTTGGTTACTTAAAATATGCTGAAAACATATATTTATATATATATATATTTAAATGTCTTAAGATTCATATTATATGGAAGTAATTTAAAATAATTCAGTTGAGAAGTCCTTATGGATGCAGTTTGTTTTACACAACCAGATAGTTCCTCCCACTCAGGCAACATGTAACATTCCCGAGGGCACTTCAGAAGGGAAAGAGAAGCAGCTCTAGTAGATCTGACAGTTTATCCACCAACGTTTCAACATCAAGCTGTCTTCATCAGGGTTTCTTTCCCAAGGACATCCATGAGTTCTTTCCTGCTGCAGTCCACTCAACATGTAACCTTCAAAACATTCATCTCCCTCCACCACTAATGACGCCTCTCCTTGTGTCGGTCCGTTAGCCATTATCTCCTTTCTTTTAGTTGGTTTGTGGTCGCTGTTTGGTTGTGGTCGTTGTTTGGTTGTGGTTGAGAAGCTAATTGCTGTGGTTGTTGGTCCTTGTCCCCTATAGGGTTTCCAACGTGTTTCGACCCTTGTTATGTCTCATGTTCCCAGTCCCATAGAACATCTCCCAGAACCTCAAACAAACAATGGATACATCCCAAATGGCACCTCTATGGGGCCTGCTGCAAAGTAGTGCACTCTATAGGGAATAGGGTGCTATTTGGGAAGCAGACAATATTTAACTGTCTACTGTCTTCATCTGGAAGTGTTTTGGCCCACAAATGCGCTAGCCAAATGGAACAATGCTTGGCAAACCTATCCCCATTGTAAACGTTGTTTTATTTTGGAAGGAAGGTTCATCTTGGTCCTCCATAGCTCAGTTGGTAGAGTGTGGGTCTTGCAATGTCAGGATAGTGGGTTTCATTCATGGGACCACCCATACGTAAAATATATGCAAGCATGAATCTAAGTCGCTTTGGATTAAAGCATCTGCTAAATGACATTCCTCACGTGGTTGTTTACAGTCTTTCAACTCAAATCAACTACTGAAATGTATTTCTGTGATTTGTGAGCAAGTGAGTGTGTTTTTCAGTGTCATGATCAGACCAGAACTTGCATGCTACATAGTATGTACAAACCAACATACTACAGTACCAGAATAATGATACTGTATATGCTATGTACAAACCAACATACTACAGTACCAGAATAATGATACTGTATATGCTATGTACAAACCAACATGATACAGTACCAGAATAATGATACTGTATATGCTATGTACAAACCAACATGCTACAGTACCAGAATAATGATACTGTATATACTATGTACAAACCAACATGCTACAGTACCAGAATAATGATACTGTATATACTATGTACAAACCAACATGCTACAGTACCAGAATAATGATACTGTATATACTATGTACAAACCAACATGCTACAGTACCAGAATAATGATACTGTATATACTATGTACAAACCAACATGATACAGTACCAGAATAATGATACTGTATATACTATGTACAAACCAACATGATACAGTACCAGAATAATGATACTGTATATACTATTAACAAACCAACATGCTACAGTACCAGAATAATGATACTGCATATACTATGTGTCTCTTTTAATGCTTTATGGACAAACCAACATTGCGGAGGAGGCCGGCTAGAACAGTGACTAAGGTTCAGTGCAGGGTACTGGGCGGAGGTCGGCTAGAACAGTGACTAGGGTTCAGGGCAGGGTACTGGGTGGAGGTCAGCTAGAACAGTGACTAAGGTTCAGGGCAGGGTACTGGGTGGAGGTCAGCTAGAACAGTGACTAAGGTTCAGGGCAGGGTACTGGGTGGAGGTCAGCTAGAACAGTGACTAAGGTTCAGGACAGGGTACTGGGTGGAGGTCAGCTAGAACAGTGACTAAGGTTCAGGACAGGGTACTGGGTGGAGGTCGGCTAGAACAGTGACTAAGGTTCAGGACAGGGTACTGGGTGGAGGTCGGCTAGAACAGTGACTAAGGTTCAGGGCAGGGTACTGGGTGGAGGTCAGCTAGAACAGTGACTAAGGTTCAGTGCTGGGTACTGGGTGAAGGTCAGCTAGAACAGTGACTAAGGTTCAGGGCAGGGTACTGTGGAGGTCAGCTAGAACAGTGACTAAGGTTCAGGCAGGGTACTGGGTGGAGGTCAGCTAGAACAGTGACTAAGGTTCAGTGCTGGGTACTGGGTGAAGGTCAGCTAGGAACAGTGACTAAGGTTCAGGGCAGGGCAATTGGGTGGAGGTCAAATAGAACAGTGACTAAGGTTCAGGCCAGGGTACTGGGTGGAGGCCAGCTAGAACAGTGACTAAGGTTCAGGGTGGTACTGGGTGGAGGTCAGCTAGAACAGTGACTAAGGTTCAGGGCAGGGTACTGGGTGGGATGCCAGCCAGGAACAGTGACTAAGGTTCAGGGCAGGGTACTGGGTGGAGGTCACTAGAACAGTGACTAAGGTTCAGGACAGGGTACTGGGTGGAGGTCAGCTTAGAACAGTGACTAAGGTCAGTGCAGGGTACTGGGTGGAGGTCAGCTAGAACAGTGACTAAGGTTCAGGGCAGGGTACTGGGTGGAGGCCAGCTAGAACAGTGACTAAGGTTCAGGGCAGGGTACTGGGTGGAGGTCAGC
>NW_027013383.1:0-16330 GCF_036934945.1 Oncorhynchus masou masou | reverse complement strand
CTCTACTGTACTGTTGGAGTTAGTAACAAAAGACATTCTACTGTACTGTTGGAGCTGGTAACACAAGACATTATACTGCGCTGTTGGAGCTAGTAACACAAGACACTACTGCACTATCGGAGCTAGTAACACAAGACACTCTACTGTACTGTTGGAGCTAGTAACACAAGACATTCTACTGCGCTGTTGGAGCTAGTAACAAGACATTTTACTGTACTGTTGGAGCTAGTAACACAAGACATTCTACTGTACTGTTGGAGCTAGTAACACAAGACATTATACTGTACTGTTGGAGCTAGTAACACAAGACATTCTACTGTACTGTTGGAGCTAGTAATACAAGAAATTCTACTTTACTGTTGGAGATAGTAACAAGACATTCTACTGTACTGTTGGAGCTAGTAACACAAGACATTCTACTGTACTGTTGGAGCTAGTAACACAAGACTACTGTCTAGATAGTAACAAGACATTCTACTGTACTGTTGGAGCTAGTAACACAAGACATTCTACTGTACGCTAGTAACAAGACATTCTACTGTATTGTTGGAGTTAGTAACACAATATTCTACTGTACTGTTGGATCAAGTAACACAAGACATTCTACTGTACTGTAGGAGCAAGTAACACAAGACATTATACTGCGCTGTTGGAGCTAGTAATACAAGACATTCTACTGTGCTGTTGGAGATAGTAACAAGACATTCTACTGTACTGTTGGAGCTAGTAACACAAGACATTCTACTGTACTGTTGGAGCTAGTAACACAAGACATTCGACTGCACTGTTGGAGCTAGTAACACAAGACATTATACTGCGCTGTTGGAGCTAGTAACACAAGACATTCTACAGTACTGTTGGAGCTAGTAACAAGACATTCTACTGTACTGTTGGCGCTAGTAACAAGACACTCTACTGTACTGTAGGAGCTAGTAACACAAGACATTCTACTGTACTGCTGGAGCTAGTAACACAAGATATTCGACTGTACTGTTGGCGCTAGTAACAAGACATCCTACTGTATTGTTGGAGCTAGTAACACAAGACATTCTACTGTACTGTTGGAGCAAGTAACACAAGACATTATACTGCGCTGTTGGAGCTAGTAATACAATACATTCTACAGTACTGTTGGAGATAGTAACAAGACATTCTACTGTACTGTTGGAGCTAGTAACACAAGACATTCTACTGTACTGTTGGAGCTAGTATCACAAGACATTCTACTGTACTGTTGGAGTAGGTAACATAAGACACTCTACTGTACTGTTGGAGCTAGTAACACAAGACATTCTACTGCACTGTTGGAGCTAGTAACACAAGACATTCTACTGCACTGTTGGAGCTAGTAACACAAGACATTCTACTGTACTGTTGGAGCTAGTAACACAAGATATTCTACTGTACTGTTGGAGCTAATAACACAAGACATTCTAATGTACTGTTGGAGCTAGTAATACAAGACATTATACTGTACTGTTGGAGCTAGTAACACAAGACATTCTACTGTACTGTTGGAGCTAGTAACACAAGACATTCTACTGTACTGTTGGAGATAGTAACAAGACATTCTACTGTACTGTTGGAGCTAGTAACACAAGACAATCTACTGTACTGTTGGAGCTAGTAACACAAGACATTCTACTGCACTGTTGGAGCTAGTAACACAAGACACTCTACTGCACTGTTGGAGCAAGTAACACAAGACACTGTTTCAGCTAGTAATACAAGACATTCTACTGTACTGTTGCTAGTAACAAGACATTCTACTATACTGTTGAGCTAGTAACACAAGACATTCTACTGTACTGTTGGAGCTAGTAACACAAGACATTATACTGTACTGTTGGAGCTAGTAACACAAGACATTCTACTGTACTGTTGGAGCTAGTAACACAAGACATCTCTGTACTGTTGGAGATAGTAACACAAGATTTCTACACTGTTGGAGCTAGTAACACAAGACATTCTACTGTACTGTTGGAGCTAGTAACACAAGACACACTCTAGTGCACTGTTGGAGCTAGTAACACAAGACACTCTACTGCACTGTTGGAGCTAGTAACACAAGACACTCTACTGTACTGTTGGAGTTAGTAACAAGACACACTGTACTGTACTGTTGGAGCTGGTAACACAAGACATTATACTGCACTGTTGGAGCTAGTAACACAAGACATTCTACTGCGCTGTTGGAGCTAGTAAGAAGACATTTTACTGTACTGTTGGAGCTTGTAACACAAGACATTATACTGCGCTGTTGGAGCTAGTAACACAAGACACTACTGCACTATCGGAGCTAGTAACACAAGACACTCTACTGTACTGTTGGAGCTAGTAACACAAGACATTCTACTGCGCTGTTGGAGCTAGTAACACAAGACACTCTAGTGCACTGTTGGAGATAGTAACAAAAGACATTCTACTGCACTGTTGGAGCTAGTAACACAAGACACTCTACTGTGCTGTTGGAGCTAGTAACACAAGACATTCTACTGCACTGTTGGAGCTAGTAACACAAGACTCTACATTCTACTGTACTGTTGTACTAGTAACACAAGACATTCTACTGTACTGTTGGAGTTAGTAACACGAGACATTCTACTGTACTGTTGGCGCTAGTAACAAGACATTTTACTGTACTGTTGGAGCTAGTAACACAAGACATTCTACTGTAATGTTGAAGTTAGTAACAAGACATTCTACTGTACTGTTGGAGCTAGTAACACAAGACATTCTACTGTACTGTTGGAGCTAGTAACACAAGACATTATACTGCACTGTTGGAGCTAGTAATACAAGACACTCTACTGCACTGTTGCAGCTAGTAACACAAGACACTCTACTGTACTGTTGGAGCTAGTAACACAAGACATTCTACTGCACTGTTAGAGCTAGTAACACAAGACAATCTACTTTACTGTTGGAGCTAGTAACACAAGACACTCTACTGTACTGTTGGAGCTAGTAACACAAGACACTCTACTGTACTGTTGGAGCTAGTAGACATTTTAACTGTTGCGCAAGTAACAAGACATTTTACTGTACTGTTGGAGCAAGTAACACAAGACATTCTACTGTACTGTTGGAGCTACTAACACAATACATTCTACTGCACTGTTGGAGTTAGTAACAAGACACTACTGTACTGTTGGAGCAAGTAACACAAGACATTATACTGCGCTGTTGGAGCTAGTAACATAAGACACTACTGTACTGTTGGAGCTAGTAACACAAGACATTCTACTGCACTGTTGGAGCTAGTAACACAAGACATTCTACTGCACTGTTGGAGCTAGTAACACAAGACATTCTACTGTACTGTTGGAGCTAGTAACACAAGACATTATACTGACATTCTAATGTACTGTTGGAGCTAGTAACATAAGACATTATACTGTACTGTTGAGATAGTAACACAAGACATTCTACTGTACTGTTGGAGCTAGTAAACACAAGACATTCTACTGTACTGTTGGAGCTAGTAACACAAGACATTCTACTGTACTGTTGGAGCTAGTAACAAGACATTCTACTGTACTGTTGGAGAAAGTAACAAGACATTCTACTGTACTGTTGGAGTTAGTAACACAAGACATTCTACTGTACTGTTGGTAACACAAGCTACTGTACTGTTGGCGCTAGTAACAAGACATTCTACTGTACTGTTGGAGATAGTAACACAAGACATTCTACTGTACTGTTGGAGCTAGTAACACAAGACATTCTACTGTACTGTTGGATCAAGTAACACAAGACATTCTACTGTACTGTTGGAGCTAGTAAACAAGACATTCTACTGTACTGTTGGAGCTAGTAACACAAGACATTCTACTGTACTGTTGGAGTTAGTAAACAAGACATTCTACTGTACTGTTGGATCAAGTAACACAAGACATTCTACTGTTGGAGCTAGTAACACAAGACACTCTCTACTGCACTGTTGGAGCTAGTAACACAAGACATTCTACTGTACTGTTGGAGATAACAAGACACTATACTGTTGGACTAACACAAGTAACTGTTGGATATAGTAAAAAGACACTCTACTGCACTGTTGGAGCTAGTAACACAAGACACTCTACTGTGCTGTTGGAGCTAGTAACACAAGACATTCTACTGCACTGTTGGAGCTAGTAACACAACACATTCTAATGTACTGTTGGAGCTAGTAACACAAGACATTCTACTGTACTGTTGGAGTTAGTAACGAGACATTCTACTGTACTGTTGGCGCTAGTAACAAGACATTTTACTGTACTGTTGGAGCTAGTAACACAAGACATTCTACTGTAATGTTGAAGTTAGTAACAAGACATTCTACTGTACTGTTGGAGCTAGTAACACAAGACATTCTACTGTACTGTTGGAGCTAGTAACACAAGACACTCTACTGTTGGACTGTGCACTGTTGGAGCTAGTAACACAAGACACTCTACTGTACTGTTGGAGCTAGTAACACAAGACATTCTACTGTACTGTTGGAGCTAGTAACACAAGACATTCTACTGTACTGTTGGCGCTAGTAACAAGACACTCTACTGTACTGTTGGAGCTAGTAACACAAGACATTCTACTGTACTGCTGGAGCTAGTAACACAAGACATTCTACTGTACTGTTGGCGCAAGTAACAAGACATTTTACTGTACTGTTGGAGCAAGTAAGACAAGACATTCTACTGTACTGTTGGAGTTAGTAACAAAAGACATTCTACTGTACTGTTGGAGCTGGTAACACAAGACATTATACTGCGCTGTTGGAGCTAGTAACACAAGACATTCTACTGTACTGTTGGAGCTAGTAACACAAGACATTCTACTGTACTGTTGGAGCTAGTAACACAAGACATTCTACTGTACTGTTGGAGCTAGTAACACAAGACATTCTACTGCGCTGTTGGAGCTAGTAACAAGACATTCTACTGTACTGTTGGAGCTAGTAACACAAGACATTCTACTGTACTGTTGGAGCTAGTAACACAAGACATTCTACTGTACTGTTGGAGCTAGTAACACAAGACATTCTACTGTACTGTTGGAGCAAGTAACACAAGACATTATACTGTACTGTTGGAGCTAGTAACACAAGACATTCTACTGTACTGTTGGAGCAAGTAATACAAGACATTCTACTGTGCTGTTGGAGATAGTAACAAGACATTCTACTGTACTGTTGGAGCTAGTAACACAAGACATTCTACTGTACTGTTGGAGCTAGTAACACAAGACATTCTACTGTACTGTTGGCGCTAGTAACAAGACATTCTACTGTACTGTTGGAGCTAGTAACACAAGACATTCTACTGTACTGTTGGAGCTAGTAACAAGACATTCTACTGTACTGTTGGAGCTAGTAACACAAGACATTCTACTGTACTGTTGGAGCTAGTAACACAAGACATTATACTGCACTGTTGGAGCTAGTAACACAAGACATTCTACTGTGCTGTTGGAGATAGTAGACATTCTACTGTACTGTTGGAGCTAAACACAAGACATTCTACTGTACTGTTGGAGCTAGTAACACAAGACATTCTACTGTACTGTTGGAGCTAGTAACAAGACATTATACTGTACTGTTGGAGCTAGTAACACAAGACATTCTACTGTACTGCTGGAGCTAGTAACACAAGATATTCTACTGTACTGTTGGCGCTAGTAACAAGACATTCTACTGTATTGTTGGAGTTAGTAACAAGATATTCTACTGTACTGTTGGATCAAGTAACACAAGACATTATACTGCGCTGTTGGAGCTAGTAATACAAGACATTCTACTGTACTGTTGGAGATAGTAACAAGACATTCTACTGTACTGTTGGAGCTAGTATCACAAGACATTCTACTGTACTGTTACTGTAACATGGTACTGTTGGAGCTAGTAACACAAGACATTCTACTGTACTGTTGGAGCTAGTAACACAAGACACTCTAGTGCACTGTTGGAGCGAGTAACACAAGACATTCTACTGCACTGTTGGAGCTAGTAACACAACACATTCTACTGTACTGTTGGAGCTAGTAACAAGACACTATACTGTACTGTAGGAGCTAGTAACACAAGACATTCTACTGCACTGTTGGAGCTAGTAACACAACACATTCTACTGTACTGTTGGTGCTAGTAACAAGACACTATACTGTACTGTAGGAGCTAGTAACACAAGACATTCTACTGCACTGTTGGAGCTAGTAACACAAGACACTCTAGTGCACTGTTGGAGATAGTAACAAAAGACACTCTACTGCACTGTTGGAGCTAGTAACACAAGACACTCTACTGTGCTGTTGGAGCTAGTAACACAAGACATTCTACTGCACTGTTGGAGCTAGTAACACAACACATTCTACTGTACTGTTGGAGCGAGTAACACAAGACATTCTACTGTACTGTTGGAGCTAGTAACACAAGACATTCTACTGTACTGTTGAAGTTAGTAACAAGACATTCTACTGTACTGTTGGAGCTAGTAACACAAGACATTCTACTGTACTGTTAGTAACAAGACATTCTACTGTACTGTTGGAGCTAGTAACACAAGACATTCTACTGTACTGTTGGAGCTAGTAACACAAGACATTATACTGTACTGTTGGAGACACTCTACTGCACTGTTGGAGCTAGTAACACAAGACATTCTACTGCACTGTTGGAGCTAGTAAACAAGACACTCTACTGTACTGTTGGAGCTAGTAACACAAGACATTCTACTGCACTGTTGGAGCTAGTAACACAAGACACTCTACTGTACTGTTGGAGCTAGTAACACAAGACATTCTACTACTGTTGGAGCTAATAACACAATTCTAATGTACTGTTGGAGCTAGTAACACAAGACATTATACTGTACTGTTGGAGCTAGTAAACAAGACATTCTACTGTACTGTTGGAGCTAGTAATACAAGACATTCTACTGTACTGTTGGAGATAGTAACAAGACATTCTACTGTACTGTTGGAGCTAGTAACACAAGACATTCTACTGTACTGTTGGAGTTAGTAACACAAGACATTCTACTGCACTGTTGGAGCTAGTAACACAAGACATTCTACTGCACTGTTGGAGCTAGTAACACAAGACATTCTACTGTACTGTTGGAGCTAGTAAACAAGACATTATACTGTACTTTTTCAGCTAGGCAGCTAGTAACACAAGACATTCTACTGTACTGTTGGAGCTAGTAACACAAGACATTCTACTGTACTGTTGGAGCTAGTAACACAAGACACTCTACTGTACTGTTGGAGATAGTAACACAAGACACTCTACTGCACTGTTGGAGCTAGTAACACAAGACACTTAGTGCACTGTTGGAGCTAGTAACACAAGACATTCTACTGTACTGTTGGCGCTAGTAACAAGACATTTTACTGTACTGTTGGAGCTAGTAACACAAGACATTCTACTGTACTGTTGGAGCTAGTAACAAGACATTCTACTGTACTGTTGGAGTTAGTAACATTGTACATTCTACTGTACTGTTAGTAACACAAGACATTATAATGCGCTGTTGGAGCTAGTGCGCACACTACTGCACTGTCGGAGCTAGTAACACAAGACAAGACATTGGAGCTAATCAAAATTGCTGTTGGAGCTAGTAACAAGACATTTTACTGTACTGTTGGAGCTAGTAATACAAGACACTATACTGTTACTAACACAAGGTAGGAGCTAGTAACACAAGACATTCTACTGTACTGTTGGAGCTAGAAACACAAGACATTCAACTGTACTGTTGGCGCTAGTAACAAGACATTCTACTGTATTGTTGGAGCTAGTAACACAAGACATTCTACTGTACTGTTGGAGCTAGTAACAAGATATTCTACTGTACTGTTGGAGATAGTAACAAAAGACACTACTCTGGAGCTAGTAACACAAGACATTCTACTGCACTGTTGGAGCTAGTAACACAAGACATTCTACTGTACTGTTGAAGCTAGTAACACAAGACATTCTACTGTACTGTTGGAGTTAGTAACACAAGACATTCTACTGTACTGTTGGCGCTAGTAACAAGACATTTTACTGTACTGTTGGATCTAGTAACACAAGACATTCTACTGTAATGTTGGCGTTAGTAACAAGACATTTTACTGTACTGTTGGAGCCAGTAACACAAGACATTCTACTGTACTGTTGCTAGTAACAAGACATTCTAAGTTAGTAACAAGACATTCTACTGCGCTGTTGGAGCTAGTAACACAAGACATTCTACTGTACTGTTGGAGCTAGTAACACAAGACACATTATACTGCAATTCTACTGCACTGTTGGAGCTAGTAATACAAGACACTCTACTGCACTGTTGCAGCTCACTGCACTGTTGGAGCTAGTAACACAAGACACTCTACTGTACTGTTGGAGCCAGTAACACAAGACATTCTACTGCACTGTTAGAGCTAGTAACACAAGACACTCTAGTGCACTGTTGGAGCTAGTAACACAAGACACTCTACTGCACTGTTGGAGCTAGTAACACAAGACACTCTACTGTGTACTGTTGGAGCTAGTAACACAAGACATTTTAAAGCACTGTTGGAGCTAGTAACACAACACATTTACTGTACTGTTGGAGCAAGTAACACAAGACATCTACTGTACTGTTGGAGCTACTAACACAAGACATTCTACTGTACTGTTGGAGCAAGTAACACAAGACATTCTACTGTACTGTTGGAGCTGGTAACACAAGACATTCTATACTGTTGCTAGTGAAACACAAGACATTCTACCAGTACTGTTGGCGCTAGTAACATAAGACACTACTGTATTGTTGGAGCTAGTAACACAAGACATTCTACTGTACTGTTGGAGCTAGTAACACAATATTCTACTGTACTGTTGGATCAAGTAACACAAGACATTCTACTGCGCTGTTGGAGCTAGTAACAAGACATTTTACTGCGCTGTTGGAGCTAGTACAAGACATTCTACTGTACTGTTGGAGATAGTAACACAAGACATTATACTGTACTGTTGGAGATAGTAACACAAGACATTCTACTGTACTGTTGGAGCTAGTAACACAAGACATTTGACTGCACTGTTGGAGCTAGTAACAAGACATTATACTGTATTGTTGGAGCTAGTAACACAAGACATTCTACAGTACTGTTGGAGTTAGTAACAAGACATTCTACTGTACTGTTGGCGCAAGTAAACAAGACATTCTACTGTACTGTAGGAGCTAGTAACACAAGACATTCTACTGCACTGCTGAGCTAGAGCTAGTAACACAACACATTCTACTGTACTGTTGGAGCTAGTACACAAGACATTCTACTGTATTGTTGGAGTTAGTAACATGGATATTCTACTGTACTGTTGGATCAAGTAACACAAGACATTATACTGTACTGTTGGATCTAGGTAACATAAGACATTCTACTGTACTGTTGGAGCTAGTAACACAAGACATTCTACTGCACTGTTGGAGCTAGTAACACAAGACATTCTAGTGTACTGCGAGTAACAAGATACATCCTACTGCACTGTTGGATCAAGTAACACAACACATTCTACTGTACTGTTGGAGCTAGTAACACAAGACACTATACTGCACTGGTAGGAGCTAGTAACACAAGACACTCTACTGTACTGTTGGAGCTAGAAACACAACACATTCTACTGTACTGTTGGAGCTAGTAACAAGACACTATACTGTACTGTAGGAGCTAGTAACACAAGACATTCTACTGCACTGTTGGAGCTAGTAATACAAGACACTCTAGTGTGCTGTTGGAGATAGTAACAAAAGACACTCTACTGCACTGTTGGAGCTAGTAACACAAGACACTCTACTGTGCACAAGTTGGAGCTAGTAACACAAGACACTCTACTGCACTGTTGGAGCTAGTAACACAAGACACTACTGTACTGTTAGCTAAGCCACAAGACATTCTACTGCTGTTGGAGCTAGTAACACAAGACATTCTACTGCACTGTTGGAGCTAGTAACACAAGACATTCTAATGTATTGTTGGAGCTAGTAACACAAGACATTCTACTGTACTGTTGTTAGTAACACAATATTCTACTGTACTGTTGGATCAAGTAACACAAGACATTCTACTGTACTGTAGGAGCAAGTAACACAAGACATTATACTGCGCTGTTGTTGGAGCTAGTAATACAAGACATTCTACTGTGCTGTTGGAGATAGTAACAAGACATTCTACTGTACTGTTGGAGCTAGTAACACAAGACATTCTACTGTACTGTGGAGCTAGAGTTAGTGGAGCTAGTAACACAAGACATTATACTGTACTGTTGGATCAAGTAACACAAGACATTCTACAGTACTGTTGGAGCAAGTAACACAAGACATTATACTGCGCTGTTGGCGCTAGTAACAAGACACTATACTGTACTGTAGGAGATAGTAACACAAGACATTCTACTGTACTGTTGGAGCTAGTAACACAAGACATTCTACTGCACTGTTGGAGCTAGTAACACAAGACATTTGACTGCACTGTTGGAGCTAGTAACACAAGACATTATACTGCGCTTGTTGGAGCTAGTAACACAAGACATTCTACTGTACTGTTGGAGCTAGTAACAAGACACTATACTGTACTGTACTGTAGGAGCTAGTAACACAAGACATTCTACTGCACTGTTGGAGCTAGTAACACAAGACATTCTACTGTACTTTGTTGGGATGTGCTAGTAACAAGACACTACTGTATTGTTGGAGTTAGTAACAAGTACTGTAGGATCAAGTAACACAAGACATTATACTGCACTGTTGGAGCTAGTAACACAAGACACTTAGTGCACTGTTGGAGATAGTAACAAAAGAGCACTCTACTGCACTGTTGGAGCTAGTAACACAAGACAATTCACTGTGCTGTTGGAGCTAGTAACACAAGACATTCTAATGCAATGTTGAGCCAGTAACACAACACATTCTACTGCACTGTTGGAGCTAGTAACACAAGACACTCTAGTGCACTGTTGGAGCGAGTAACACAAGACATTCTACTGCACTGTTGGAGCTAGTAACACAACACATTCTACTGTACTGTTGGAGCTAGTAACACAAGACATTCTACTGTACTGTTGGAGCTAGTAACAAGACATTCTACTGTACTGTTGGAGCTAGTAACACAAGACATTCTACTGTACTGTTGGAGCTAGTAACACAAGACATTCTACTGTACTGTTGGAGCTAGTAACACAAGACATTCTACTGTACTGTTGGAGCTAGTAACACAAGACATTCTACTGTACTGTTGGAGCTAGTAACACAAGACATTCTACTGTACTGTTGGAGCTAGTAACACAAGACATTCTACTGTACTGTTGGAGCTAGTAACACAAGACATTCTACTGTACTGTTGGAGCTAGTAACACAAGACATTCTACTGTACTGTTGGAGCTAGTAACACAAGACATTCTACTGTACTGTTGGAGCTAGTAACACAAGACATTCTACTGTACTGTTGGAGCTAGTAACACAAGACATTCTACTGTACTGTTGGAGCTAGTAACACAAGACATTCTACTGTACTGTTGGAGCTAGTAACACAGACATTCTACTGTACTGTTGGAGCTAGTAACACAAGACATTCTACTGTACTGTTGGAGCTAGTAACACAAGACATTCTACTGTACTGTTGGAGCTAGTAACACAAGACACTCTACTGTACTGTTGGAGCTAGTAACACAAGACATTCTACTGTACTGTTGGAGCTAGTAACACAAGACACTCTACTGTACTGTTGGAGCTGGTAACACACGACACTCTACTGTACTGTTGGAGCTAGTAACACAAGACATTCTACTGTACTGTTGGAGCTAGTAACACAAGACATTCTACTGTACTGTTGGAGCTAGTAACACAAGACATTCTACTGTACTGTTGGAGCTAGTAACACAAGACACTCTACTGTACTGTTGGAGCTAGTAACACAAGACACTCTACTGTACTGTTGGAGCTAGTAACACAAGACATTCTACTGCACTGTTGGAGCTAGTAACACAAGACATTCTACTGTACTGTTGGAGCTAGTAACACAAGACATTCTACTGTACTGTTGGAGCTAGTAACACAAGACATTCTACTGTACTGTTGGCGCTAGTAACAAGACATTTTACTGTACTGTTGGAGCTAGTAACACAAGACATTCTACTGTACTGTTGGAGTTAGTAACAAGACATTCTACTGTACTGTTGGAGCTAGTAACACAAGACATTCTACTGTACTGTTGGAGCTAGTAACACAAGACATTCTACTGCACTGTTGGAGCTAGTAACACAAGACACTCTACTGTACTGTTGGAGCTAGTAACACAAGACATTCTACTGTACTGTTGGAGCTAGTAACACAAGACATTCTAATGCACTGTTAGAGCTAGTAACACAAGACACTCTACTGTACTGTTGGAGCTAGTAACACAAGACACTCTACTGTACTGTTGGAGCTAGTAACACAAGACATTCGACTGCGCTGTTGGAGCTAGTAACACAAGACATTATACTGCGCTGTTGGAGCTAGTAACACAAGACATTCTACTGTACTGTTGGAGCTAGTAACACAAGACATTCTACTGTACTGTTGGAGCTAGTAACACAAGACATTCTACTGTACTGTTGGAGCTAGTAATACAAGACATTCTACTGTGCTGTTGGAGATAGTAACAAGACATTCTACTGTACTGTTGGAGCTAGTAACACAAGACATTCTACTGTACTGTTGGAGCTAGTAACACAAGACATTCTACTGTACTGTTGGAGCTAGTAACACAAGACATTCTACTGTACTGTTGGAGCTAGTAACACAAGACATTCTACTGTACTGTTGGAGCTAGTAACACAAGACATTCTACTGTACTGTTGGAGCTAGTAACACAAGACATTCTACTGTACTGTTGGAGCTAGTAACACAAGACATTCTACTGTACTGTTGGAGCAAGTAACACAAGACATTATACTGCGCTGTTGGAGCTAGTAATACAAGACATTCTACTGTACTGTTGGAGATAGTAACAAGACATTCTACTGTACTGTTGGAGCTAGTAACACAAGACATTCTACTGTACTGTTGGAGCTAGTAACACAAGACATTCTACTGTACTGTTGGAGCTAGTAACACAAGACATTCTACTGTACTGTTGGAGCTAGTAACACAAGACATTCTACTGTACTGTTGGCGCTAGTAACAAGACATTCTACTGTACTGTTGGAGCTAGTAACACAAGACATTATACTGTACTGTTGGAGCTAGTAACACAAGACATTCTACTGTACTGTTGGAGCTAGTAACACAAGACATTCTACTGTACTGTTGGAGCTAGTAACACAAGACATTCTACTGTACTGTTGGAGTTAGTAACACAAGATATTCTACTGTACTGTTGGATCAAGTAACACAAGACATTATACTGCGCTGTTGGAGCTAGTAATACAAGACATTCTACTGTACTGTTGGAGCTAGTAACACAAGACATTCTACTGTACTGTTGGAGCTAGTAACACAAGACATTCTACTGTACTGTTGGAGCTAGTAACACAAGACATTCTACTGTACTGTTGGAGCTAGTAACACAAGACATTCTACTGTACTGTTGGAGCTAGTAACACAAGACATTCTACTGTACTGTTGGAGCTAGTAACACAAGACATTCTACTGTACTGTTGGAGCTAGTAACACAAGACATTCTACTGTACTGTTGGAGCTAGTAACACAAGACATTCTACTGTACTGTTGGAGCTAGTAACACAAGACATTCTACTGTACTGTTGGAGCTAGTAACACAAGACATTCTACTGTACTGTTGGAGCTAGTAACACAAGACATTCTACTGTACTGTTGGAGCTAGTAACACAAGACATTCTACTGTACTGTTGGAGCTAGTAACACAAGACATTCTACTGTACTGTTGGAGCTAGTAACACAAGACATTCTACTGTACTGTTGGAGCTAGTAACACAAGACATTCTACTGTACTGTTGGAGCTAGTAACACAAGACATTCTACTGTACTGTTGGAGCTAGTAACACAAGACATTCTACTGTACTGTTGGAGCTATAACAAGACATTCTACTGTACTGTTGGCGCTAGTAACAAGACACTATACTGTACTGCAGGGAGCTAAATACAAGATATTCTACTGTACTGCTGGAGCTAGTAACACAAGATATTCGACTGTACTATTGTTGGCGCTAGTAACAAGACATTCTACTGTATTGTTGGAGTTAGTAACAAGATATTCTACTGTACTGTTGGATCAAGTAACACAAGACATTCTACTGCACTGTTGGATTAGTAACACAAGACACTACTTTACTGTTGGAGCTAGTAACACAAGACACTCTACTGTACTGTTGAGCTAGTAACACAAGACACACTGTACTGTTAGTGCAATTGCTAACAAAAGACAAGACTCTACTGCACTGTTGGAGCTAGTAACACAAGACACTCTACTAACAAGTGCTGTTGGAGCTAGTAACACAAGACATTCTACTGCACTGTTGGAGCTAGTAACACAAGACATTCTACTGTACTGTTGGCGCTAGAGATTCTAATGTACTGTTGGAGCTAGTAACACAAGACATTATACACTGTTGGAGCTAGTAACACAAGACACTCTAGTGCACTGTTGGAGATAGTAACAAAAGACACTCTACTGCACTGTTGGAGCTAGTAACACAAGACACTCTACTGTGCTGTTGGAGCTAGTAACACAAGACATTCTACTGCACTGTTGGAGCTAGTAACACAACACATTCTAATGTACTGTTGGAGCTAGTAACACAAGACATTCTACTGTACTGTTGGAGTTAGTAACACGAGACATTCTACTGTACTGTTGGCGCTAGTAACAAGACATTTTACTGTACTGTTGGAGCTAGTAACACAAGACATTCTACTGTAATGTTGAAGTTAGTAACAAGACATTCTACTGTACTGTTGGAGCTAGTAACACAAGACATTCTACTGTACTGTTGGAGCTAGTAACACAAGACATTATACTGCACTGTTGGAGCGAATAATACAAGACACTCTACTGCACTGTTGGAGGTAGTAACACAAGACACTCTACTGTACTGTTGGAGCTAGTAACACAAGACATTCTACTGCACTGTTAGAGCTAGTAACACAAGACACTCTACTTTACTGTTGGAGCTAGTAACACAAGACACTCTACTGTACTGTTGGAGCTAGTAACACAAGACACTCTACTGTACTGTTGGAGCTAGTAACACAAGACATTTTACTGTACTGTTGGCGCAAGTAACAAGACATTTTACTGTACTGTTGGAGCAAGTAACACAAGACATTCTACTGTACTGTTGGAGCTAGTAACACAAGACACTCTACTGTACTGTTGGAGCTAGTAACACAAGACATTCTACTGTACTGTTGGAGCTAGTAACACAAGACATTCTACTGTACTGTTGGAGCTAGTAACACAAGACATTCTACTGTACTGTTGGAGCTAGTAACACAAGACATTCTACTGTACTGTTGGAGCTAGTAACACAAGACATTCTACTGCACTGTTGGAGCTAGTAACACAAGACATTCTACTGCACTGTTGGAGCTAGTAACACAAGACATTCTACTGTACTGTTGGAGCAAGTAACACAAGACATTCTACTGTACTGTTGGAGCTAGTAACACAAGACATTCTACTGTACTGTTGGAGCTAGTAACACAAGACATTCTACTGTACTGTTGGAGCTAGTAACACAAGACATTCTACTGTACTGTTGGAGCTAGTAACACAAGACATTCTACTGTACTGTTGGAGCTAGTAATACAAGACATTCTACTGTGCTGTTGGAGATAGTAACAAGACATTCTACTGTACTGTTGGAGCTAGTAACACAAGACATTCTACTGTACTGTTGGAGCTAGTAACACAAGACATTCTACTGTACTGTTGGCGCTAGTAACAAGACATTCTACTGTACTGTTGGAGCTAGTAACACAAGACATTCTACTGTACTGTTGGAGCTAGTAACACAAGACATTCTACTGTACTGTTGGAGCTAGTAACACAAGACATTCTACTGTACTGTTGGAGCTAGTAACACAAGACATTCTACTGTACTGTTGGAGCTAGTAACACAAGACATTCTACTGTACTGTTGGAGCTAGTAACACAAGACATTCTACTGTACTGTTGGAGCTAGTAACACAAGACATTCTACTGTACTGTTGGAGCTAGTAACACAAGACATTCTACTGTACTGTTGGAGCTAGTAACACAAGACACTCTACTGTACTTTTGGAGCTAGTAACACAAGACATTCTACTGCACTGTTGGAGCTAGTAACACAAAACACTCTACTGCACTGTTGGAGCTAGTAACA
>NW_027013382.1:0-16336 GCF_036934945.1 Oncorhynchus masou masou | reverse complement strand
TCATTTTTGGATGAAAAACGTTCCCGTTTTAACCTCTTGAAACTCCCCATCCCGGATCCGGGATCGTGACTAAAGCCTCAGGCTCATTAGCATAACGCAACGTCACTTGATTTCTGAAAATTGCAAATAAAATGAAAATAATGCGCCTACTCTCAAGCTTAGCCTTTTCTTAACAACACTGTCATCTCAGATTTTCAAAATATGCTTTTGAACCATAGCAATTCACAAATTTGTGTAAGAGTATGCTAAGCTAGCTTAGCATTTGAGTAGCATTAGCACTTAACATTTTCACAAAAACCAGATAACCAAATAAATAAAATAATTTACCTTTGAAGAGCTTCGGATGTTTTCAATGAGGAGACTCTCAGTTACATAGCAAATGTGCAGTTTTCCTGAAAGCGTCTTTGTGTAGGAGAAATCGCTCCATTTGTACATCACATTTGGCTACCGAAAGCGAACCGAACAATTCAGTCACCTACAACGTCAAACTTTTCCGAATTAACTCCATAATATCGACGGAAACATGGCAAACGTTGTTTGGAATCAATCCTCAAGGTGTTTTTTCACATATCTCTTCATTGATATATCGTTCGTGGAAGCCTGCTTTCTTCTCTGAATTCCATGGAAAAATACTTGCAGCTGAGTTTTGCGCACCAATTTCGGGCGCAGGACACCGGGCGGACACCTGGTAAATGTGGTCTCTTATGGTCAATCTTCCAATGATATGCCTACAAATACGTCACAATGCTGCAGACACCTAAATGCAATGGTCACAAAGGATGGATAACTAGATCTGTGTCTCACAGACCGGACAGCAGAACTATCACACAGGGACAGGTTTACAGACAAAAGAACAACGTCGGGGAACAGAGAGTCCAGACAGACTAGGAGAATTGGGCATACGTGTGTGTGTGTGTATTCAGACCCCTTGACCCTTTACACATTTTGTTAATTTACAGCCTTATTCTAAAATTGATTAAATCGTTTTTTCACCCTCATCAGTCTACACACAATACCGTATAATGACAAAGGAAAAACAGGTTTTTAGAAATGTTTATTAATTTATGAAATATCACATTTACGTAAGTATTCAGACTCTTTACTCTGTACTTTGTTGAAGCACATTTGGCAGCGATAACAGCCTCGAGTCTTCTTTGGTATGACGCTATAAAAGCTTGGCACATTTGTATTTAGGGAGTTTCTCCCATTCTTTTCTGCAGATCCTCTCAAACTCTGTCAGGTTGGATGGTGAGCTATTTTCAGGTTTTTCCAGATATGTTTGATCGGGTTCAAGTCCGCACTCTTGCTGGGCCACTCAAGGACATTCAGAGACTTGTACTGAAGCCACTGCTGCGTTGTCTTGGCTGAGTGCTTAAGGTAGTTGTCCTGATGGAAGGTGAACCTTCGCACCAGTGTTAGGTCCTGTATGTGCTCTGGAGCAGGTTTTCATCAAGGATCTCTCTGTACTTTGCTCCGTTCATCTTTGCCTCGATCCCGACTAGTCTCTCAATTCCTCCCACTAAAAACATCCCCACAGCATGATGCTGCCATCACCATGCTTCACCATAGGCATGGTGCCAAGATTTCCTCCAGGCGTAAGTAACGCTTGGAATTCAGGCCAAAGATTTCAAGAGTTTGAAGGCCACTTTGTTCTTGGGGACTTTCGATACTGCAGACATTTTCGGTAATCCTCTCCCAAATCTCTGCTCTCGACACAATCCTGTCTCGGAGCTCTACAGACAGTTCCTTCGACCTTAGTGGCATGATTTTAGCTGACATTCACTGTCAACTGTGGGACCTTATATAGACAGGGTGTGTGCCTTTCCAAATCATGTGCAATCAATTGACTTTACCACAGGTGGACTCCAATCAAGTTGTAGAAACATCTCAAGGATGATCAATAGAAACAGGATGGACATGAGCTCAATTTCGAGTCTCATAGCAAAGAATCTGAATACTAATATAAATAAGGTATCTGTTTTCAAAAAAACTGTTTTTGCTTTGTCATTATGGGGTATTGTGTGTAGATTGCTTAGGATGTTTTTTATTTAATACATTTTTGAATAAGGCTGTGTCGTGTCTTTATTAAATGAAGACTTTTAGTTTTTATCAAAGATTCTCTGTAATTAGTATTACTGCGATTTAAACTGATTAATCATGTAACTGTAATTAACTAGGAAGTCGGGGCACCAAGGAAAATATTCAGATTACAAAGTTATCATTTCCTAAAATAATTTTTCAGATATTTTCATATCTGATCCATAGTCTTCTGATTAATTAATTATTTACATTTACCTCACGTTAGTCTCATTCCAAATGTCGTAAATTGTTGGTTATCTGCACGAACCCAGTCTTCACTATGAGTCATCCATACATCAATTGTCTTAAATCATTTATTTATTACTAACTAAGTAATCCACAGAAATGCATAAACAAACAGTAAATATAGTTACAAGAAATGATAGGGGAATGTGCCCTTGTGGGCTAAACCGGCATCGCGGCTTGGTGGACAAAAAGAGAAGTGGGGGTCGACTGAGAAGTCACTACAGATGTAATAATTATAACAATTGAAATGTTAATCCTTTGCAGATGAACGCTCACTCATTTGGGAACAATTGCAATCAATATATATATTTCTGCTCAGTGTGTCTTTTTGATCGCTGTTGAAAAGTTGTTTCTTTTGTAGAATTGTCCGTCTCTCTCCCAATCTCTCTGTTGCGGTGTTTAGAGTGGATTGTTCATAGTGACATTCTTTCAGTCATTATAGAATGGATGTTTGGCGGTTGTCGTTCTTCGTGTTCAATGATACCGAATTCCTAGCTGCAGACTAGTAATTAATATCAAAGACTTGTTCTTATTCTGTCGGTATCGATAGTCTAAGAGTTTAACCCGTGGTATGGTTAAAGGATTCAGCAATGGTCTGCAACCTTCTGTCCCCTCCTAAGGGAGAAAAACATGGTCTGGTGATAATTTCTCAAAGTTCGGTTTTATTCGAAATTGCAGAAAAAGGGCTGTCCAAGGATGCCTGACCCTAACTGGGCTCATGGGCGGTCCTCTGATTTAGTTAAACTCAAAAGGGAATTGGAGTTTCCTTCATTAAACAGTCCAAAATCACATCACTCAATTTTACAAACAGTATCATACTCACTCATTCATCTTATACAACAATTAGATGTAAGCCTCATATCTGAGGCTATTATATAAACAGTGTTATTGTCACGCCCTGGCCATAGTTTACTTTGTATGTTTCAGGGTGTGATCTGAGTGGAAGCATTCTATGTTGGATGTCTTGTTTGTCTATTTCTGTGTTTGGCCTGATATGGTTCTCAATCAGGGGCAGGTGTTAGTCATTGTCTCTGATTGGGAACCATATTTAGGTAGCCTGGGTTTCACTGTGTGTTTGTGGGTGATTGTTCCTGTCTCTGTGTTTTGCACCAGATAGGGCTGTTTAGGTTTTCGTGCGTTTGTTATTTTGTTAGTTTATCGTGTATAGTTGTGGTGGGTGACAGAATCACCCACCACAAAGGACCAAGCGGCGTGGTAACAGGCAAAAGCAACAGCAGGAGCAACAAAAGAAGGAATGGACATGGGAGGACAAATTAGACGGAGAAGGACCCTGGGCTCAGCCTGAGAATATCGCCGCCCAAGGAAGAACTGGAGAGGCGTGGGAGGGCAGCGGAGAGGCGCCGGTATGAGGAGGCAGCACGCGCAACGCGGATGGAAGCCCGAGAGTCAGCCCCAAAAATTTATTGGGGGCTCAGGGAGATGTGGCAGAGTCAGGAGTCAGACCTGAGCCACTCTCCCTGTTTATCGTGAGGCGCCAAGGAGGAGACCAGAACCAGAGCCGGTGTTGGAGGTGAGCGAAACAGAGACTGTGAAGGAGTTAATGGAGAAATTGGAGGAGAGAGTAATGAGGGAGTTGCTATGTTGGTGCTTTAACTTCTTGAAACTCCCCATCCGGATCCCGTGTTTGTGACTAAAGCCTCAGGCTCATTAGCATAATGCAACGTTAACGATTTCTGAAAATCGCAAATAAAATGAAAATAATCGTCTGCTCTCAAGCAACCTTTTCTTAACAACACTGTCATCTCAGATTTCAAAATATGCTTTTGAACCATAGAAGTTGACTAATTTGTGTAAGAGTATGCAAAGCTAGCATAGCATTTTGAGTAGCATTTAGCACGTAACATTTTCACAAAAACCAGATAACCAAATAAATAAAATCATTTACCTTTGAAGAGCTTCTGATGTTTTTTGAGGAGACTCTCAGTTACATACCAAATGCGCAGTTTTTTCCTGAAAGCGTCTGTGTGTAGGAGAAATCGTTCCGTTTTCTACATTGCGTCTGGCTACCGAAACAAACCGAAAATTTCAGTCTGCTAAAGTAAACTTTTTCAGATTAACTACATAATATCGGCAAAAACATGGCAAATGTTGTTTGGAATCAATCCTCAAAGGTGTTTTTTCACATATCTCTTCATTGATATGCAGTTCGTGGAAGCTTGCTTTCCTCTGTATCTGGAAAAATATCCCATGGAAAAATACTGGCTCCTTATGGTCAATCTTCCAATGATCTGCAATGTCCCTGTGCTGCAGACACCTTGGGGAAAGCGACAGAAAGGGCAGGCTCATTCCTCTCGCATTCACAGCCATATAAGGAGACAATGGAAAACAGAGCCTCACAAATCCTTGTCATTTCCTGGATGCCATCTCATCTTGGTTTTGCCTGAAGCTCACGTTCTAGAGGCACGCACAGAGAATATCTTGGTATTTCTGGACCGTCAAGTGTTTTTCTTTCGAATATATCAGTATATAGTCGAGCATCTTTTTGTGACAAAATATCTTGTTTAAAACGGGCACGTTTTTCATCCAAAAAAAATAAACGCCCCCATAGATGTAAGAAGGTTAAGTATGGAATTAGCCGGCCAGTATGTCCGGGGATTTGATGGCACCTGGGTCAGCGCTCCATACTCATCCTGAGGTGCGTGTTAGTCGGCTGGTGAAGTTGGTGTACCACCAGTGCCAGTACCACCAGTGCCAGCACCACGCATCAGGCCTACAGCGCGCCTCGCCTCTCCAGCGCTGCCGGAGCCTTTCTCCTGCGCTGCTGGAGTCTCCCGCCTGTTCAGCGCAGTCAGAGCCTTCCTCCTCTCCTGCGCTGCTGGAGTCTCCCGCCTGTTTAGCGCTGCTGGAGTCTCCCGCCTGTTTAGCGCTGCCAGAGCCTTCTGCCTCTACACCGTTGCCGGAGTCTCCTGCCTGTTTAGCGCAGCCAGAGCTGCCAGCCTGCATGAAGCAGCCAGAGCTGCCAGTCTGCATGGAGCAGCCAGAGCTGCCAGTCTGCATGGAGCAGCCAGAGCTGTCAGTCTGCATGGAGCAGCCAGAGCTGTCAGTCTGCATGGAGCAGCCTAGAGCTGTCAGTCTGCATGGAGCAGCCAGAGCTGTCAGTCTGCATGGGCAGCCAGAGATGTCAGTGCCATGGAGCAGCCAGGCTGTCAGTCTTCATGGAACAGCTGAGCTGTCAGTCTGCATGGAGCAGCCGGAGCTGCAAGTCTGCATGGAGCTGCCAGTCTGCAAGGAGCGCAGTCTGCAAGGTGCTGCCAGTCTGCAAGGAGCTGCCAGTCTGCAAGGAGCTGCCAGAGCTGCCAATCTGCATGGAGCAGTCAGCATGGAGCAGCCAGAGCACGCCAGTGGAAATCTGCATGGAGCAGCCAGAGCTGCCAGTCAGCATGAAGCAGCCAGAGCCGCCAGTCAGCATGGTTCGGCCAGAGCTGTCAGTCTGTCAGGATCCGCCAGTCAGCCGTCTCTTCCAGATCTGCCAGTCAGCCAGACTCTTCAGATCCGCCCAATCAGCGGACTCTTCCAGATCCGCCAGTCAGCCAGACTCTTCCCAGTTCCGCCCAGTCAGCCAGCCTCTTCCAGATCTACCAGTCAGCCAGGACTCTTCCCAGATCCGCCAGTCAGCCAGCTCTTCAGATCCAGCCAGTCAGCCAGACTCTTGAATCCGACTAGCCAGTCAGTCAGACTTCTTCCAGATCTGCCAGTCAGCCAGGATCTGCCAGTCTCCTCCTCCTGTGCTGCGAAGTCTCCGCCTGTCCGGCGCTGCCGAGTCTCCGCCTGTCCGAGCGCTGCTGCTGGAGTCTGAAGAGCCCCTCTGCTCCCGAGCTGCCCCTCTGTTCAGGCTGCCTCTGTCGAGCAGCCCCCTCTGTCACGACGTTGTTAAGTAGGGTTGCCGTGGCTGGGAGGTCTGACGGAGCAAAATTAGGGGAAGAATGTGGTGAAGTGGAGGCCACGTCAAGCACCAGAGCTTTGTGGGTGATTGTTCCTGTCTGTGTTTTGCACCAGATAGGGCTGTTTTAGGTTTTTAAATCGTTTGTTATTTTGTTAGTTTATCGTGTATAGTTTTCTTTATTAAAATAAAATGAATAACAACCACGCTGCTTTTTTAGTCCGCTCCTCCTTCCACAGACGAAAGCCGTGACAGTTATGGCAGTAATGTCCCCACCGTCTCCCATGAGCTTCCCCAAAATGTAACAAACGGACCAGTTCGTAGCTGGATTCTTCACCGATTAAATTTTTTTTTTATATATCTTGCCCCGGAACATGAAATTTGTCTGGACTTCAAGTTCTTTGAGGTGGAAGAAATTCCTTTGTTCTCTATGAAAATTGACTCTGTCTCTTATACTGTGTGGCCATGAGGCAGGGTCTTCTCAGGAATTCCCCGACCTCTCTCTGACCACAGCAGCCTAGTTGAAGGAGGCAGAGGGAGGCAATGAGAGTGGGATGGGCTTGCTGTACCCAAGGGCGCGTCATGACAGCTGTAGCATGCAACAGAATGTGGAAAAAGTCAAGGGGTCTGAATACTCTGAAGGCACTGTATGTATGTGTGTGCCGAAAGATCGTATGTGTCTGTCTTGCTGTCATCGGCTGGGCCGGCAGCCACGGCGGCCCTCAGTGGCCTGGATAGCCCGACCACAGCTGCTGCCCTCATACATCTGTAGAGATGGAACAACAAAGCGGGAAAGGAAGAGAGGAGAGATGGAGATGTACCTGACCTTGCAAGAAATCTCTTACAGACTATGATTAAAGCATGGGACAGAAGAGCTATTTCCATAAACTCTGAAAGGAATGGACTTAAGACATTAATCTTCCTGTAGATGGGAGTTCCATTGGTCTCTTCATTAAGTTCAGCAGGTTTTTTGATTGGGTATTATCAAGGTCCTGTCTGTCCCGAACCTAATCAAACTATCTATTCACGACAGAGGATGACATTCCATAACCTTACAAATGACTTATGATGTAAAATAATCAACATGTTGTCAAACGTCTCCCGGTCTCTTCCACTCACTCACTCTCCCATCCCTTCCTCTCTCTTTCTGTTATTTGCTTTCTCCCTCTCTTCCTCCCCCATGCCCTCTTTGTCGTTCTCATCTCTCTCCTTGCTCATTCTCCGTCTCTCGCTTTCACTCTCTTGGCACTGTGGCTACCCATTCATCCTGTCACTCTCCTTTGTGTAGCCTAAGACAGGCAGTGGAGAGAGATCAATTAAATGTTTCCACTGTAGTAATCAAACAGTGATGCGTGCCTGTGCAGAAGGTTCATGGAGAGCATCTAGGAACCCTTTCTGGGTTATTTGATGTACAGAATAAAACATCCAACTCGTGAAGCTACTTGTATATACCAACATTGGAAAATTCACTCTAATTAGAATTAAGCACGATTGTTTCCTGGCGAAGTTTGCAAGGGAAGTGGATAATTGGGGATTCCATTGGTGGGTATCAAAGGGGGAGAATGCCTCATCCACTGACTGTACACTAATTAGGTTTAAACTCTGTAGCTGTGTCATTGTTTCCTTTTTACTATGGCTACTGCACTCTGTAGGTTTGATATGAGTAATATGGAATGAAATTAAAGAGAGGAGCAGTGTCTTTGTGGTAGACTTTTAAAGGAGAGGTGGTGCGAGTGTAATGGCTAAAACGGCTTTTATGGTTACAGCGGAACACATTACTTGGACAGACAGACCGTCGTGAACAAACCGGGACAGATATAGAAAAAATTGGAAGCTACACTCACTCAAATGAACACTACATTAAGATGGAAAGGACATTCTATCCATGTTCCCTGCTTTCCATCCTAATGTAGTGTTCATTTGAGTGAGTTTAGCTTCCAATTTATCTCTGGCCCTCATCCCCTATTCCTCTCTCACTCATCAATCATTCTCTCAATCTCCTATCTATCACCCCCTTTTTTTCCCCTCTCAGTCGCTCTCGCTGGACTCATCTGTTCTCCCGATTAGGTTAGAGGGGAGCGCTGTTCATGCCCGTGTGTGTGTGTGTGTGTGTGTCTCTGCCTGCGTATGTTACGTTCCCCAGCAAGAAAGCTAAAAATGTCCTCCAAACAGGGTGGGAAATAACAGAGCTCGCTGAGCCAAGCGGCCACAATGAAACAGGTGGGGTTTAAGGAAGACACTCATGGGGGTGTCCACTGATAGTGCAACAACAACTGGAACCTAAAAAACCACCCACTATGAGCGCCCACTAAACTTGCCCAATAAGAGGCAAACAAAAGAACCCCCACCCACAAAACTTAAAGACAACAAGCAAACCAAAATCAGATAAGATTGCTTATCTAGACCTCAAAATAGGGCGTGCCAACTAAAGGTGTTAACCCACTACGTCTATCAAGACAACTGAAGCATTAGGCCAGCCTCTCTTAAATAGCACCTGGGCCAGCACAGGTGAAACACCTTCCCACTAACGAGATGGCAACCAGCACAGGTGTAAAACATACTGACTACGAGGTGACACCAATCAGTGTGCACTACGTGCTAGCAGAACTTCTACATTGTAAATTACTAAAGTCAACCTCAAAACATAAATGGAAAAACCAAAACCTGTAACACCTTCTCCTTAAGACATCAAATATATCTATCCCTAAGTTTGCTCACAGCAAAGACTTCCTATTTCACAACATGGTCAACTTAAATGCGCCGCCTTCTCAATGTACGCATGGCGTCTATGGGTGTCAACAATTAAATATAAGACATAACACTTTTTTAAATATACAGTACCAGTCAAAGGTTTGGACACCCTATTCATTCAAGGGTTTTCTTTATTTGTACTATTTTCTACAATGTAGAATAATTGTGAAGATATCAAAACTATGAAATAACACACATGGAATCATTTATATTTGAGTTTATTCTTCCAAAGTAGCAACCCTTTGCCTTGATGACAGCTTTGCAAACTCTTGGCATTCTCTCAACCAGCTTCATGAGGTAGTCACCCGGAATGCATTTCAATTAACAGGTGTGCCTTGTTAAAGAGTTCATTTGTGGAATTTCTTTTTTCCCATCTTAATGCATTTGAGCCAATCAGTTGTGTTGTGACAGGGTAGGGGTGATATACAGAATATTGCCCTATTTGGTACAAGACCAAGTCCATATTATGGCAAGAACAGCTCAAATAAGCAAGAAAACAACAGTCCATCGGTATTTTTAGACATGAAGGTCAGTCAATCCGGAAAATCTCAAGAACTTTGAAAGTTTGTTCAAGTACAGTCTTAAAAACAATCAAGCACTATGATGAAAGTGGTTTTCATGAGGACCGGCACAGGAAAAAGACCAGAGTTACCTCTGCTGCAGAGGATAAGTTCATTACAGTTAACTGCACCTCAGATTGCAGCCCAAATAAATGCTTCTGAGAGTTCAAGTAGAGACACATCTCAACATCAACTGTTCAGAGGAGACAGGCGTGAATCAGGCCTTCGTGTTCGAGTACTAAAGAAACCACTACTAAAGGACACCAATAACAAAGAAGAGACTTGCTTGGACCAAAAACATGAGATATGGACATTAGACCGGTGGAAATCTGTCCTTTGGTATGATGAGTCCATATTTGAGATTTTTGGTTCCAACCACAGTGTCTTTGTGAGGCATGAAGTAGGTGAATGGATGATCTCTGCATGTGTAGTTTCCACCATGAATCATGGAGAAGGTGTGATGGCGTGGGGTGCTTTGCTGGTGGCACGGTCAGAGATTTATTTACCCCAATTCAAGGCCTGCTTTACCAACATAGCTACCACAACATTCTGCAGAGATACGCTATCCCATCTGGTTTGGGCTTAGTGGGACTATCATTTGTTTTCAACAAGACAATTTCCGGAGACCTTCTCCCCACCTCACCTCGCTCATCAACTCATCCCCTGACCGCTGGCTACGTCCCTTCCGTCTTCAAAGAGCGAGAGTTGCACCCCTTCTGAAAAAACCTACACTCGACCCCTCCGATGTCAACAACTACAGACCAGTATCCCTTCTTTCTTTTCTCTCCCAAAACTCTTGAACGTGCCGTCCTTGGCCAGCTCCCCGCTATCTCTCTCAGAATGACCTTCTTGATCCAAATCAGTCAGGTTTCAAGACTAGTCATTCAACTGAGACTGCTCTTCTCTGTATCACGGAGGGCGCTCCGCACTGCTAAAGCTAACTCTCTCTCCTCTGCTCTCATCCTTCTAGACCTGTCGGCTGCCTTTAACCGATACTGTGAACCATCAGATCCTCCCCTCTCCACCCTCTCCGAGTTGGGCATCTCCGGCGCGGCCCACGCTTGGATTGCGTCTACCTGACAGGTCGCTCCTACCAGGTGGCGTGGCGGAATCTGTCTCCTCACCACGCGCTCTCACCACTGGTGTCCCCAGGGCTCTGTTCTAGGCCCTCTCCTATTCTCGCTATACACCAAGTCACTTGGCTCTGTCATAACCTCACATGGTCTCTCCTATCATTGCTATGCAGACGACACACAATTAATCTTCTCCTTTCCCCTTCTGATGACCAGGTGGCGAATCGCATCTCTGCATGTCTGGCAGACATATCAGTGTGGATGACGGATCACCACCTCAAGCTGAACCTCGGCAAGACGGAGCTGCTCTTCCTCCCGAAGGACTGCCTGCTCCATGATCTCGCCATCACGGTTGACAACTCCATTGTGTCCTCCTCCCAGAGCGCTAAGAACCTTGGCGTGATCCTGGACAACACCCTGTCGTTCTCAACTAACATCAAGGCGGTGGCCCGTTCCTGTAGGTTCATGCTCTACAACATCCGCAGAGTACGACCCTGCCTCACAGGAAGCGGCGCAGGTCCTAATCCAGGCACTTGTCATCTCCCGTCTGGATTACTGCAACTCGCTGTTGGCTGGGCTCCCTGCCTGTGCCATTAAACCCCTACAACTCATCCAGAACGCCGCAAACCTTCCCAAGTTCTCTCACGTCACCCCGCTCCTCCGCCTCTCTCCACTGGCTTCCAGTTGAAGCATCCGCTACAAGACCATGGTGCTTGCCTACGGAGCTGTGAGGGAACGGCACCGCAGTACCTCCAGGCTCTGATCAGGCCCTACACCCAAACAAGGGCACTGCTCTCATCCACCTCTGGCCTGCTCTCGCTCCCTACCACTGAGGAAGTACAGTTCCCGCTCAGCCCAGTCAAAACTGTTCGCTGCTCTGGCCCCCCAATGGTGAACAAACTCCTCACGACGCCAGGACAGCAGAGTCAATCACCACCTTCCGAGACACCTGAAACCCCACCTCTTCAAGGAATACCTAGATAGATACAAAGCAATCCTTCTCACCCCCCTCCTTTATGATTTAGATGTCTGGTCAGGTGGTTGTTCCACTGATGTCAGAAGGTGAATCTTCCACGACTAGGCCGCCGGAGGCCAAGAGCGCCTGCTAAATGACTTAAATGTAAATGTAAATGTACAATGACCCAACACACCTCCAGGCTGTGTAAGGACTATTTGACCAATAAGGAGATGATGGAGTGCTACATCAGAAGACCTTCCTCCACAATCACCTGCCCTCAACCCAATTGAGATGGTTTGGGATGAGTTGGACAGCAGAGGGAAGGAAAAGCAGCCAAAAAGTCCTCAGCATGTGTGGGAAGTCCTTCAAGACTGTTCGGAAAGCCTTCCAGGTGAAGCTGGTTGAGAGAATGCCAATAGTGTGCAACGCTGTCATCAAGGCAAAGGGTGGCTACTTTGAAGAATCTTAAATTTAACAGATATTTAGATTTGTTTAACACTTTTGGGTTACTACATGATTCCATATGTTATTTCACCGTTTTGATGTCTTCACTATTATTATACAATGTAGAAAATAATAAAGAAAGAAAAACCATGGAATGGTTTTGACTGGTACTGTATATAAAAATGATCTTCTTATTTGACAAGTTTTTGAAAAACTCACGTATGTTGATATAACTCGTGTCCCCTTGGAACGAGCCCAAACTAAACAAAATTGGATCTCCAATACAGAAAATGCAATCAAAATAATTTGTGAGCCAGGGCAACACACTAGCTAAACGCAAACACAAAACTTATTGACTGCCCACCCTTGAGGCACAATCAATCAAACGTTTTTTCAGTTCTGCCCACAAATATTCTAAGGGATTGAGGTCAGGACTTTGTGATGGCCACTCCAATACCTTGACTTTGTTGTCCTTAAGCCATTTTGCCACAACTTTGGAAGTATGCTTGGGGTCATTGGCCATTTGGAAGACCCATTTGCGACCAAGCATTAACTTCCTGTCACATTCTGACCTTAGTTCTTTTATTATAGTCTGGTCAGGGCGTTAGTTGGGTGGGTTGTCAATGTTCCTTTTTCTATGCTTTGTGATTTCTGTGTTTGGCCTGGTATGGTTCTCAATCAGAGGCAGCTGTTTATCGTTGTCCCTGATTGAGAACCATATTTAGGTAGGCTGGTTTCACTTTTGAGTTGTGGGTGATTAATTTCCGTGTTAGTGTTTGTTACCTCACGGGACTGTTTCGTTTGTTATTTTTTATTTTTGTAGTGCTCAGTTTATCTTATTAAAATGGACACTTACCACGCTGCAAATTGGTCCAACTCCTCTCTTACTCCTCATCAGAGGAAGATGACAAAAGTTACAGAATCACCCACCACCAAAGGAACAAGCAGCGTGGTAAAGGGCAGCAGCAGCGATCTCAGGACTCATGGACATGGGAGGAGATTCTGGATGGAAAGGGACCCTGGGCACAGGCTGGAGAATATCGCCGCCCCAAGGCTGAGCTGGAGGCAGCGACAGCCGAGAGGTGGTGGCATGAGGAGGGCAGCACGGCAGCGCGCCGGAAGCCTGAGAGGCAGCCCCCAAAATGTATTGGGGGGGGGGACAGGAGAGTGTGGCTAAGTCGGGTAGGAGACCTGCGCCAACTCCCGTGCTTACCGTGGAGAGAGGGGACCGGGCAGGCACCGTGTTATGCCGTGAGGCGCACGGTGTCCCCGGTGCACAGGCATAGCCCGGTGCGATACATAGCAGCGCTTCGTATTGGCCGGGCTTGAGTGGGCATCGAGCCAGGTGCCATGAAGCCGGCTCAGAGCATCTGGTCTCCAGTACGTCTCCTCGGGCCGGAGTACATGGCACCAGCCTTACGCATGGTGTCCCCGGTTCGCCAGCACAGCACTGTGTGGGCCATTCCACCTCGCCGCACTGGCCTGGCAACATGGAGCATTCAACCAGGTAAGGTTGGGCAGGCACGGTGCTCGAGAGCTCCAGTGCGCCTTCACGGTCCGGTCTATCCGGTGCCACCTCCACGCACCAGCCCTCCGGTGGCAGCCCCCAGCACCAGGCTGTCTCTCAGTCTCCTTGTTACAGGTGCTCCCGCCTGTCCAGCGCTGCCAGAGTCTCCCTCCAGTCTAGATCTGCCGGAGTCCCCCTCCAGCCAAGCGCTGCCGGAGTCTCCCTCCAGCCAGGATCTGCCGGAGTCTCCCTCCAGCCAGGATCTGCCGGAGTCTCCTCCTGCCCAGCGCCGCCGGAGTCTCCCTCCTGCCCAGCGCCGCCGGAGTCTCCCTCCTGCCCTGCGCCGCCGGAGTCTCCCTCCTGCCCTGCGCCGCCGGAGTCTCCCTCCTGCCCTGCGCCACCGGATACCCCGGCCAGGTTGATTAGAAAGGCCTGCTTGCAGAAGTGTGTTAGGGAGCTTTTGACAGTGATGAGGAGCGTCGTTTGACCGCAGACCCATTACGGATGCAGGCAATGAGGCAGTGATCGCTGAGATCTTGATTGAAAACAGCCGAGGTGTATTTGGAGGGCGAGTTAGTTAGGATGACATCTATGAGGGTGCCTGTGTTTACTGATTTGGGGTTGAACCTGGTAGGTTCATTGATAATTTGTGTGAGATTCAGGGCATCAAGCTTAGTTTGTAGGATGGCCGGGGTGTTAATAAGCATGTCCCAGTTTTGGTCACCTAGTAGCACGAGCTCAGAAGATAGATGGGGGGCAATCAATTCACATATGGTATCGAGGGCACAGCTGGGGGCAGAGGGAGGTCTATAGCAAGCGGCAACAGTGAGAGACTTGTTTCTGGAAAGGTGAATTTTTAGAAGTAGAAGCTCAAATTGTTTGGGTACAGCCTTAGACAGTAATACAGAACTCTGATGGCTGCGTGGTTCCATGGTGTTTATACTTGCATACTATTGTTTGTACAGATGAACGTGGCACCTTCAGGCATTTGGAAAGTGCTCCCAAGGATGTACCAGAATTATGGAGGTATACAATTCTTGGCTGATTTCCTTTGATTTTCCCATGATATCAAACAAAGAGGCACTGATTTTTGAAGGTAGGCCTCTGAAATACATCCACAGGTACACCTCCAATTGACTCAAATGATGTCAACTAGCCTATCAGAAGCTTCAGTGCCATGACATATTTTTTCTGGAATTTTCCAAGCTGTTTAAAGGCACTGTCAACTTAGTGTATGTAAACTTCTGACCCACTGGAATTGTGATACAATTAATTTTAAGTTAAGAATCTGTCTGTAAACAATTGTTGGAAAATGACTTGTGTCATGCACAAAGTAGATGTCCTAACCGACTTGCCAAAACTATAGTTTGTTAAACAAGAAATTTGTGGAGTTGTTGAAAAGCGAGTTTTAATGACTCCAACCTAAGTGTATGTTAACTTCCGACTTCAACTGCATCTCAGCAAAAAGAGGAGTGAGGGAAACATCTTTACTCTGTTCCACTATCAGCTAGACAATGGGGACAAGCCCCCATTTTGTTTCATTCCCCCTTCTGTTTGAGTGACATTTTTGGTTTTCTTGCTGGGTAATGTGAGTGTGTGCACAAGCAGTGTCTGTGTTTATCAGTCTGTGTGTGTATTTGTGCGTCTCTGTGAAGTTTGCACGCCATTCATTGACAGACCCATTACCTAGGTTGGTTGGTTCACGGCGATCTGTCTGTCCATCTCTCAGGATCTGAGCTGCAGCTAATCAGCTCTCTGTCCTCTGGTATAGTCTCCTGGGCCCATTCAATCCTGCCTCTACAATGTTAGTGCTCTACAAATAGTTGACTCTCATAAACAAATCACTTCCTATCAGTTCCTGATGGCTACATTTGTAACCTGGCAGCTCATGTCCACACTCACTTTGCTCACGCAGTCGATAAACACACACACACAGTCCGAGTCAACATTCACTTCCGTCAGCTATAAATAATAAGGTGTACCGGTAACATTTGGAGACTGTCAACTTCCATCAATGTTTATGGCATCTTTGTATTATTTTGTGATACACACGATATGAACACATCTATATTTTGATTAATAACTTAGCTAAGCTTATGAGGCATAAGATGAGACATCCATACATGCATTCAAAGATAATGACAGCAGTGAGAGTCAGGAAATGTTGTGCTGGGAAAAACAGCGTGATTTGATTGGTCTCCCCAGTGTGTGTGGCTAAGTGCAGTGTGGTTTGGTCAGTGTTGAATGGTTATCGGGAGAGCCTGCTGTGACTGGTCCTGGAGAGAGTGTTTTCTGTTTCAGTGAGGCGCTGTCCGGTAGCTGTGTGTGTGTGTGTGCGTGTGTGTGTGTGTGTGTGTGTGTTCAGCCTGTCTCAGAGCTAAAGGAGCTCTTCCCAGCCGCAGCGAGCATCCACCCCCTCACAGCTGCTCCAGGCCAACACTGTGTGTATCTGTGTGTGTTTGTCTGTGTTTGTCAGCGCTTGTGTATGTTTGTCAGCATCAGACAGACAGACAGACAGACAGTCCGCGTCCGCTCCGCCGCCTTTGCTGGTGTCGCTGTTGGCCTGTTTCATGTGTATTGTGTTTGTCCATTGATAGGCTGATGATGATCAATAGGTATATTCTAACCTCTTGTGTGTGTCCAGATGGCCCGGTGATCTGGAGGATGCTGACCTACCCCCCACTCGGAGAGCACTCCTGGTGGGATGTGGACTGCAGATGTTCCAACAGCTCTCTGGGATCAACACTGTCATGTGAGTACACAGCCTAAACTTTAGTATCTGAGTGGCCTGAGTGGCCCCTGCATTGAATATGGTAC
>NW_027013381.1:0-16344 GCF_036934945.1 Oncorhynchus masou masou | reverse complement strand
CTCCATCCCAGAGGCTGTGTTCCCTCCATCCCAGAGGCTGTGTTCCCCCCATCCCAGAGGCTGTGTTCCCCCATCCCAGAGGCTGTGGTCCCCCCATCCCAGGAGGCTGTGTTCCCTCCATCCCAGAGGCTGTGTTCCCTCCATCCCAGAGGCTGTGTTCCCCCCATCCCAGAGGCTGTGTTCCCTCCATTCCAGAGGCTGTGTTCCCCCCATCCCAGAGGCTGTGTCCCTCCATCCCAGAGGCTGTGTTCCCTCCATCCCAGAGGCTGTGTTCCCCCATCCCAGAGGCTGTGGTCCCTCCATCCCAGAGGCTGTGTTCCCTCCATCCCAGAGGCTGTGTTCCTCCATCCCAGAGGCTGTGTTCCCTCCATCCCAGAGGCTGTGTTCCCTCCATCCCAGAGGCTGTGTTCCCCCCCATCCCAGAGGCTGTGTTCCCCCATCCCAGAGGCTGTGTTCCCTCCATCCCAGAGGCTGTGTTCCCTCCATCCCAGAGGCTGTGTTCCCTCCATCCCAGAGTCTGTGTTCCCCCCATCCCATAGGCTGTGTTCCCCCCATCCCAGAGGCTGTGTTCCCTCCATCCCAGAGGCTGTGTTCCCTCCATCCCAGAGGCTGTGTTCCCTCCATCCCAGAGGCTGTGTTCCCTCCATCCCAGAGGCTGTGTTCCCTCCATCCCAGAGGCTGTGTTCCCCCCATCCCAGAGGCTGTGTTCCCCATCCCAGAGGCTGTGTTCCCCCATCCCAGAGGCTGTGTTCCCTCCATCCCAGAGGCTGTGTTCCCCCCATCCCAGAGGCTGTGTTCCCTCCATCCCAGAGGCTGTGTTCCCTCCATCCCAGAGGCTGTGTTCCCTCCATCCCAGAGGCTGTGTTCCCCCCATCCCAGAGGCTGTGTTCCCTCCATCCCAGAGGCTGTGTTCCCTCCATCCCAGAGGCTGTGTTCCCTCCATCCCAGAGGCTGTGTTCCCTCCATCCCAGAGGCTGTGTTCCCTCCATCCCAGAGGCTGTGTTCCCTCCATCCCAGAGGCTGTGTTCCCCCATCCCATAGGCTGTGTTCCCCCATCCCAGAGGCTGTGTTCCCTCCATCCCAGAGGCTGTGTTCCCTCCATCCCAGAGGCTGTGTTCCCCCATGCCAGAGGCTGTGTTCCCCCCCCATCCTAGAGGCTGTGTTCCCCCCCCATCCCAGAGGCTGTGTTCCCTCCATCCCAGAGGCTGTGTTCCCTCCATCCCAGAGGCTGTGTTCCCTCCATCCCAGAGGCTGTGTTCCCCCATCCCAGAGGCTGTGTTCCCTCCATCCCAGAGGCTGTGTTCCCCCCATCCCAGAGGCTGTGGTCCCTCCATCCCAGAGGCTGTGTTCCCTCCATCCCAGAGGCTGTGTTCCCTCCATCCCAGAGGCTGTGTTCCCTCCATCCCAGAGCTGTGTTCCCCCCATCCCAGAGGCTGTGTTCCCCATCCCAGAGGCTGTGTTCCCTCCCATCCCAGAGGCTGTGTTCCCTCCATCCCAGAGGCTGTGTTCCCCCATCCCCAGGCTGTGTTCCCCATCCCAGAGGCTTGTTCCCCCCATCCCAGAGGCTGTGTTCCCCCCATCCCAGAGGCTGTGTTCCCTCCATCCCAGAGGCTGTGTTCCCTCCAACAACACTGTTAATAATGCTGTTTAGAATGGTGACATGAGTCATGCTGCTGCCCACCAATCAAAGGCTGTGTGTAGTGTGGAGCAGGTAGGGAGTCAGCCAGCCAGCCATGCAGAGTAGCCAGCCAGGCCGAGTAGCCAGCCAGCCAGGCCGAGTAGCCAGCCAGCCATGCCGAGTAGCCAGCCAGCCATGCCGAGCAGCCAGCCAGCCAGGCCGAGCAGCCAGCCAGCCAGGCCGAGCAGCCAGCCAGCCAGGCCGAGCAGCCAGCCAGCCAGGCCGAGCAGCCAGCCAGCCAGGCCGAGCCGCCAGCCAGCTAAGCCGAGCAGCCAGCCAGCCAAGCAGCCAGCCAGCCAGGCAGAGCAGCCAGCCAGGCAGAGCAGCCAGCGTGTCCCTCATCCCCTAGCCTAGTCCAGATGATATATGCCCCCTGATCAAAGCTGACACCAGGGGTAATTAAGACACTCCATCATTTAGCTGAATGAAACAACTGGCACCACACCACACTGGATTCTGACTGTGACTGATGCTCAGTGGACATGGAGAGAGGGAGATGAAGGGACACGGAGGAGGGAGATGAAGGGACACGGAGGAGGGAGGGAGGGAGGGAGGGAGGGGGAGGGAGGGAGGAGGGAGGGAGGAGGGAGGGAGGGGAATTAAAGGAAGGAAAATAAATGGCGGGGAGAGGTATGAATGAACAGGGGATGCTTTGGATGGCAGTAGCACTGGGCTCCCCGTCTTTGCCAACCAGGTGGATACATTCTCCACAGAGAAGTGACCCTCCACCCAGAGCTGGTCTGAAGAAGGGGTGCAGAGCAGAGGAAGAGGGGCCACTGTTTATTTGTCCTGCCTACAGCTGCCTTCCTTCGCTGCAGTGTCATTGTGACTGTTCCTGGAACAAACTACCCCCAACTTCTTCCACCCTCCCCAAATCCTCCTCATCCCTCACATCCGATAAAGTCACGCCCCTCTGGCCCTGTCCTGTGCAGGGGCTTTGTGGTCCAAACGGCTTAATCCCCTAAAACCTCTATTTAACACCCGCTACGTTATCCCTCTCTAGTGTTCCCCTGATGAAGGCCTGGAACCTCCATTAGTGATGCTAAGAAAGCCACCCGGATTACACACATAAAGACATGGTGAGCTCTGTTTGGATAACACGCTCCCTGCCACCCCACTCACCAAACAGGATTACCACCAGCCCCCAGTGTGCAGAGAGGAGAGTCTGTCTACTAGTGAGTGACAGACTTTGATTACAGAAGGAAGACGTGGAGAGTGATTACAGAAGGAAGACGAGAGTGATTACAGAAGGAAGACGTAGAGAGTGATTACAGAAGGAAGACGTAGAGAGTAATTACAGAAGACGTGAGAGTGATTACAGAAGGAAGACGTAGAGAGTGATTACAGAAGGAAGATGTAGAGAGGATTACAGAAGGAAGACGTGAGAGGGATTACAGAAGGAAGACGTAGAGTGATTACAGAAGGAAGACGTAGAGAGTGATTACAGAAGGAAGACGTAGAGTGATTACAGAAGGAAGATGTAGAGTGATTACAGAAGGAAGACGTAGAGAGTGATTACAGAAGGAAGACGTAGAGAGTGATTACAGAAGGAAGACGTAGAGTGATTACAGAAGGAAGACGTTGATTACAGAAGGAAGACGTAGAGAGTGATTACAGAAGGAAGACGTGAGAGTGATTACAGAAGGAAGACGTAGAGAGTGATTACAGAAGGAAGACGTGGAGGATTACAGAAGGAAGACGTAAGAGTGTTTAGCAGAAGGAAGATGTAGAGTGATTACAGAAGGAAGACGTAGAGAGTGATTACAGAAGGAAGATGTAGAGTGATTACAGAAGGAAGACGTAGAGAGTGATTACAGAAGGAAGACGTAGAGAGTGATTACAGAAGGAAGACGTAGAGATTACAGAAGGAAGATGTAGAGTGTTTACAGAAGGAAGATGTAGAGATTACAGAAGGAAGACGTGATGATTACAGAAGGAAGACGAGAGTGATTACAGAAGGAAGACGTAGAGAGTGATTACAGAAGGAAGACGTAGAGAGTGATTACAGAAGGAAGACGTAGTGATTACAGAAGGAAGACGTAGAGATTACAGAAGGAAGATGTAGAGTGTTTACAGAAGGAAGATGTAGAGTGTTTACAGAAGGAAGATGTAGAGTGATTACAGAAGGAAGACGTAGAGAGTGATTACAGAAGGAAGACGTAGAGTGATTACAGAAGGAAGATGTAGAGTGATTACTAGAGTGATTACAGAAGGAAGATGTAGAGTGATTACAGAAGGAAGATGTAGAGTGATTACAGAAGGAAGATATAGAGTGATTACAGAAGGAAGATATAGAGGATTACAGAAGGAAGACGTAGAGAGTGATTACAGAAGGAAGACGTAGAGAGTGATTACAGAAGGAAGACGTAGAGTGATTACAGAAGGAAGACGTAGAGAGTGATTACAGAAGACGTGAGAGTGATTACAGAAGGAAGACGAGTGATTACAGAAGGAAGACGTAGAGAGTGACTACAGAAGGAAGACGTAGAGAGTGACTACAGAAGGAAGACGTAGAGTGATTACAGAAGGAAGACGTAGAGAGTGATTACAGAAGGAAGACGTAGAGAGTGATTACAGAAGGAAGACGTAGAGAGTGATTACAGAAGGAAGACGTAGAGAGTGATTACAGAAGACGTAGAGAGTGATTACGGAAGACGAAGAGTGATTACAGAAGGAAGACGTAGAGAGTGATTACAGAAGGAAGACGTAGATGACTACAGAAGACGTAGAGAGTGATTACAGAAGGAAGACGTAGAGAGTGATTACAGAAGACGTATAGAGTGATTATGGAATAATGCGTGAGAGACAGAGAGTGAGAATGGCTGTGGGAAAGAGAGGCAGTCGTGTTTGAGTTTTTTTTCTTTAATGCAGCAATATCTTCCACGCAAAAACAGCATAATTATAATTTACCAACAGTTCTCAAGATGACCAACATGCCCCTAACCCAGTGACAGTGTAAGGGCATACATGGGCATACAGCCTGTGTCTATGCCTGCAGGATGTCGATGTGAAAGTGTTGGTGTCTGTACTAGAGAGTCCTTGTGGCTACGACATCTGTCTGATCCGTGTCCTGTGTGAATTTAAGTATGCTCTCTCTAATTCTCTCTTTCTTTCTCTCTCTCGGAGGACCTGAGCCCTAGGACCATGCCTCAGGACTACCTGGTATGATGACTCCTTGCTGTCCCCAGTCCACCTGGCCGTGCTGCTGCTCCAGTTTCAACTGTTCTGCCTGCGGCTATGGAATCCAGGCCTGTTCACCGGACGTGCTACCCGCCCCCAGGCCTGCTGTTTTCAACTCTAGAGACAGTGGTAGAGATACTAATGATCGGATATGAAAAGCCAACTGACATTTACTCCTGAGGTGCTGACTTGCTGCACCCGACAACTACTGTGATTATTATTATTTGACCATGCTGGTTATTTATGAACATTTGAACATCTTGGCCATGTTCTGTTATAATCTCCACCCGGCACAGCCAGAAGAGGACTGGCCACCCCTCATAGCCTGGTTCCTCTCTAGGTTTCTTCCTAGGTTTTGGCCTTTCTAGGGAGTTTTTCCTAGCCACCGTGCTTCTACACCTGCTTTGCCTGCTGTTTAGGGTTTTAGGCTGGGTTTCTGTACAGCACTTTGAGATATCAGCTGATGTAAGTAGGGCTTTATAAATACATTTGATTTTGATTACTACATAGTTTGTGGCCTGCCTACGCTGCATACCAGGGTATCAGTGTGGGAATCTGCCTTCCTGCATGTAAGTATGTGTCCCCGTGGCTGCTGAGCCAGTCCGGGCCAGGTCCCTCAATGCCCTTTTGTCCCCTCCAGTTGTTTGTAGGTCGTTGGCAGGACCAGCGCTGCTGCCATGGCACACAATACAATTAGCATCTACATGGCAGTGCTCAGCCCCCACAACAAGCACACCTCTCCACCACCCCACTACTTTACAACAAGCCCACGTCTCCACTACTTTACAACAAGCCCGCCTCCACTACTTTACAACAAGCCCACCTTTCCACTACTTACAACAAGCCCACCTTTCCACTACTTTACAACAAGCCCACCTCTCCACTACTTTACAACAAGCCCACCTTTACCACTACCTCTCCATACAACAAACAACCACCTCTCCCACTACTTTACAACAAGCCCACTACCCCACTACTTTACAACAAGCCCACTACTACTTTACAACAAGCCCACTACCCCACTACTTTACAACAAGCCCAATACCGCACTACTTACAACAAGCCCACTACTTTACAACAAGCCCACCTTCCACTACTTTACAACAAGCCCACCTCTCCACTACTTTACAACAAGCCCACCTCTCCATTACCCCACAACTTTACAACAAGCCCACCTTCCAATTACTTTACAACAAGTCCTACCCCACTACTTTACAACAAGCCCACCTCTCAAATCACATTTTACAACAAGCCCACCTCTCCACTACCCCACTACTTACAACAAGCCCATTTCCTCCATTACCCCACTACTTTACAACAAGCCCATCTCTCCACTACTACAACAAGCCCAATATACTACCAAGCCCACAACTTTACAACAACCTCACCTCTCCATTACCACAACTTTACAACAAGCCCACATCTCCACTACTTTACAACAAGCCCACTTACCCCACTACTTTACAACAAGCCCACTACCCAACTACTTTACAACAAGCCCACCTCTCCACTACCCCACTACTTTACAACAAGCCCACTACTACCCCACTACTTTACAACAAGCCCATCTCCACTAATTTTACAACAAGCCCACCTTCTCCACTACTTTACAACAAGCCCATCTCCTCCACTACTTTACAACAAGCCCACCTCTCCATTACCCCACAACTTTACAACAAGCCCATCTCTCTACTACTTACAACAAGCCCATCTCTACTACTTTACAACAAGCCCACTCCTCTCTACTACTTTACAACAAGCCCACCTCTCTCCACTACTTTACAACAAGCCCACCACTACCCCACTACTTTACAACAAGCCCACCTCTCCACTACTTTACAACAAGCCCACCTCTCCACTACTTTGCCAACAAGCCCACCTCTCCACTAATTTTTACAACAAGCCCAATTCCTCTCCACTACTTTTACAACAAGCCCACCTCTCCACTACTTTACAACAAGCCCAATTCCTCTCCACTACGTTACAACAAGCCCACCTATCCACTACCCCACTACTTTACAACAAGCCCATCTCTCCACTACTTTACAACAAGCCCACCTCTACTACTTTACAACAAGCCCACCTCTCTACTACTTTACAACAAGCCCACCTCTCCACTACTTTACAACAAGCCCACCTCTCCACTACCCCACTACTTTACAACAAGCCCACCTCTCCACTACTTTACAACAAGCCCACCTCTCCACTACTTTACAACAAGCCCACCTCTCCACTACTTTACAACAAGCCCACCTCTCCACTACTTTACAACAAGCCCACCTCTCCACTACTTTACAACAAGCCCACCTCTCCACTCCACTACGTTACAACAAGCCCACCTATCCACTACCCCACTACTTTACAACAAGCCCACCTCTCCACTACTTTACAACAAGCCCATCTCTCCACTACTTTACAACAAGCCCACTCTCTCCACTACTTTACAACAAGCCCACACTCTCCACTCACTACTTACAACAAGCCCACCTCTCCACTACTTTACAACAAGCCCACCTCTCCACTACTTTACAACAAGCCCACCTCTCCACTACTTTACAACAAGCCCACCTCTCCACTACTTTACAACAAGCCCACCTCTCCACTACTTTACAACAAGCCCACCTCTCCACTACTTTACAACAAGCCCACCTCTCCACTACTTTACAACAAGCCCACCTCTCCACTACTTTACAACAAGCCCACCTCTCCACTACTTTACAACAAGCCCACCTCTCCACTACTTTACAACAAGCCCACCCTCTCCACTACTTTACAACAAGCCCACTTCTCCACTACTTTACAAACAAGCCCACCTCTCCACTACTTTACTAACAAGCCCACCTCTCCACTACTTTACAACAAGCCCATCTCTCCACTACTTTACAACAAGCCCACCTCTCCACTACTTTACAACAAGCCCACCTCTCCACTACGTTACAACAAGCCCACCTATCCACTACTTTACAACAAGCCCACCTATCCACTACTTTACAACAAGCCCACTACCCCACTACTGGAAAAACAAACGTTTTAATGCAGCAACAAAAGGGCCAGTAGCCAAACTAGTCCAGCCTCTGGGCAGGCCCTGGGCAAACAGTACACTGCTTTAAAGATAGAAAGGCTGCTCCTAATAGGAGGTGTTTGTTGGGAATTCAATAGCAAAGAGAGACAAGTGCACTACTGCTTTCCATGAAGGACTGGGTCTACTCTATAACTAGCCAGGGAGACGGTATTTATTGAACCTCACTGTGAAACAATAAAAGCCAGTCATGAACAAGCTTTGATTATTCAGGAGAAATAAAAGAAACAGCTTGTTAATATGGAAAGCCAATTAGCTGTAAAGAGAGAAAGGGAGGAGAGGAGGGAGAGAGAAGCACACACAGAGAGAGAGAGAGGGGAGGGAAGACACGAAGAAACACGGGGGAGAGAGACACAGAGAGAGAGAGGGGGAGGGAGAGAGAAAGACACACAGAGAGAGAGGGGAGGGGAGAGAGAAAGACACAGAGGGAGAGGGGAGGGGGAGAGAGAAAGACACACAGAGAGAGAGAGGGGAGGGGGGAGAGAAAGACACAGAGAGAGAGGGGAGGGGGAGAGAAACACACACAGAGAGAGAGGGAGAGGGAGAGAAAGACAGAGAGAGAGAGAGAGAGAGAGGGAGGAGAGAAAACACACAGAGAGAGGGGGAGAGGGGAGAGAAAACACACAGAGAGAGAGGGGAGGGGGAGAGAAAGACACAGAGAGAGAGGGGAGGGGGAGAGAAACACACACAGAGAGAGAGGGGAGGGGGAGAGAAAGACAGAGAGAAAGGGGAGGGGGAGAGAAAGACACACAGAGAGAGAGGGGAGGGGAGAGAGAAACACACACAGAGAAAGGGGCGGGGGAGAGAAAGACACAGAGAAGAGAGTAAGCTATGATAGAGAGAGATGAATAGAGAGAAAGAGAATGAGGAAAAGAGAGCGCGAGAGAGAGCGCGAGGGTGAGAAGAGTGTCAGGCCAGGGGATGTAGGGAAGAATGGGGGAGAGAAAGACAGAGAGAAAGGGAGGGGAGAGAAACACACACAGAGAGAGAGAGGGAGGGGGAGAGAAAGACACACAGAGAGAAAGGGAGGGGGAGAGAAACACACACAGAGAAAGGGCGGGGGAGAGAAAGACACAGAGAGAAAGGGGCGGGGGAGAAAGACACAGAGAGAAAGGGGAGGGGGGAGAGAAAGACACAGAGAAAAAGAAGGGAGGGGAGAGAAAGACACAGAGAGAAAGAGGGGAGGGGAGAGGGAACACACACAGAGAGAAAGGGAGGGGGTAGAGAAAGACACAGAAAGAGAGTAAGCTATGATAGAGAGAGATGAATAGAGAGAAAGAGAATGAGGAAAGAGAGCGCGAGAGAGAGCGCAGGGTGAGAAGAGTGTCAGGCCAGGGGATGTAGGGAAGAATGGTGGACTTTCCCACACTAGTTTTTCTGCTTGAATTTTGAAACTCTCCCCACTGTAAAGGAGCTGAGGGGAACTCTCCCCACTGTAAAGGAGAGGGAGAGAAACTCTCCCCACTGTAAAGAGGGGGCTCTCCCCACTGTAAATATGGGGAGTAGTAGAGTGGAAAACTCCCCACTGTAAAGGGCTGAGGGGGACTCTCCCCACTGTAAGAGGGCTGAAGACTCTCCCCACTGTAACAAACCAAAGAAACTCTCCCCACTGTAAGAGGGCTGAGATAAAGCTCTAGAAACTGTAAGGAGGGTTGAGAGAAACTCTCCCCACTGTAAAGAGGGCTGAGTAAGGGCTGAGGAAACTCTCCCCACTGTAAAGAGGGCTGAGGGAAAACTCTCCCCACTGTAAAGAGGGCTGAGAGAAACTCTCCCCACTGTAAAGAGGGCTGAGAGAAACTCTCCCCACTGTAAAGAGGGCTGAGGGAACTCTCCCCACTGTAAAGAGGGCTGAGAGAAACTCTCCCCACTGTAAAGAGGGCTGAGGGAAACTCTCCCCACTGTAAAGAGGGCTGAGAGAAACTCTCCCACTGTAAAGAGGGCTGAGGGAAACTCTCCCCACTGTAAAGAGGGCTGAGAGAAACTCTCCCCACTGTAAAGAGGGCTGAGAGAAACTCTCCCCACTGTAAAGAGGGCTGAGGGAAACTCTCCCCACTGTAACTGGCAAAGGACAATTTGTCCTCAGACTGTGAGCTCTTCTCCCAGTGCCTAGTGCTGCTAGCAGGTTGAGGTGTCAGAGACAGAGCACCTCTTCACTGGGAGGGACTGCTTTTGCTCCACATGCCTGTCTGAGTCCGAGCAGACAGACGCTGGTCCTAGCAGCCATGCATTGTCCTGACACGTGTAAACTGAATGTTCAAACCCTGAATGCTGATTGGCTAACAGCCGTGGTATATCAGACCATATACCACGGGTATGACAACACATTTCTTGTTACTGCTCTAATTATGTTGGTAACCAGTTTATAACAGCAATAAGGCACCTCAGGGTTTGTGTAATATGACCAATATATCACGCTAAGGGCTGTATCCAGGCACTCTGCGTTACGTCGTACAAGAACGGCCCTTAGCCGTGGGTGTTGATCATATACCACACCTGACTGTAAATATAACACAGTACATATATATATATATACGAGTGTGTATTAGTGTGCCTGTAACGGTCTGATGTTTGAAAGTGAGTGTGTCCACCATACAGTATGTGTGTAGTGTGTATTACCTGTTGCAGGTCAGCCAGTGAGTACAGGTGGATATGTTGCAGTAGGTAATCTCTGGGGAAGATCCTTTAGGGGAGAGAAAGACCAACATTTTGACCATTTTAGTTATGCAATTTTCTTAGAACCATAAGTCAGATCCTTTCAGAAAATAATAATATATGCATTTAGCAGATTTACAGCACTGTGTGCATGGGTGGCCCCACCAATAAAAAGTAGAATTCAATGGTGTGTGTCATTGTCTCTCACTGTACTGACCTGGAACAGCAACGCTGGTGAAATGTTTATCATATATTAAAACATGACAGGAAGGAGATGTGAGGTTCATGTTGAGATTCATAAAGGACGATAACAAATGTATACGATGAGTCATATCACACATACACATACACACACACACACACGGACCATGATAGTGCCTGTGTAACCATGGTAACGGCAGGGCCAAATTGCAGAGAAAATGGGGTTAATTCAATAGAATGAGAGTCAGGCTGGGGCAGAAGGGGAATGGGTGTTTAAAAGCTCTCTGCCTTATAATGGAGCGAAGTGGAGGTCTCTCTCTCCGTCTCATCAGGCTCGCTATTATAGCCCTCTGCACAACACTCTCTACCAAACCGACACACACACAGTAATTCACACACTCACCCACACCAGCTCACGTTACAGTTCAAGGATCCACAAAGTGACATAGCAAGAGACAGAGAGGTGGTAGTTGGAGTGAAAGATGGAGGAAGGGCGAGAGATGGGATCATATAGACTCCTGCACTACTAACCCTGCGCTGTCCCTCTCTGCACTAATAACCCCCACGCTGCTGTCCCTTTTGCACTAATAACCCCGCGCTGTCCCTCTCTGCACTAATAACCCCACGCTGTCCCTCTTTGCACTAATAACCCCGCTGTCCCTCTCTGCACTAATAACCCCGCGCTGTCCCTCTTGCACTAATAACCCCGCGCTGTCCCTCTCTGCACTAATAACCCTGCTGTCCCTCTCTGCACTAATAACACCATGCTGTCCCTCTCTGCACTAATAACGCCATGCTCCTCTCTCTGCACTAATAACGCCATGCTGTCCCTCCATGCACAAATAACACCATGCTGTCCCTCTCTGCACTAACACTGAAGGGACACACAGCTCCAATGCCTCTCCTGGGAGTGTAGAGGGACAGACACACACAGCTCTATGCAGGTACCATGGAAACCTTTGTGGGAAGGGGTAGTAGTATCTATATGAATGTGAATTTGAGTGCATATACTGTATACGTGAGTTACATCTGTCCCTTCCACGCCCTCTACTTCTCATCCCGTGTCTCCTAACCTGCCGCCACTCCCCCAGTGCTCTCTCCTCTCTGTGTGGGTGTTTCTGATTGTGTGAGTAGAGACAGGTGTGCTGGAGGCAGAGCAGATCCCCACCAGCTGCAATCTGTTCCATAATCAAGACTAGAGGTCGGCCGATATGATTTTCAACGCAGATACCGTGCGATTAATCAGCCGATTAAAAAATTTTATTGTAATAATGACAATTACAACAATACTGAATTAACACTTATTTTGACTTAATATAATAGATCAATAAAATCAATTTAGCATCAAGTAGATAATGAAACATGTTCAATTTGGTTTAAATAATGCAAAAACAAAGTGTTGGAGAAGAAAGTAAAAGTGCAATATGTGCCATGTAAGAAAGCTAACGTTTTTTAGCAACATGTTCCTTGCTCAGAACATGACAACATATGAAAGCTGGTGGTTCCTTTTAACATGAGACTTCAATATTCCAGGTAAGCAGTTTTAGGTTGTAGTTATTATAGGACTATTTCCAGCTATACCATTTGTATTTCATTAACCTTGACTATTGGATGTTCTTATTTTTATTTATTTTTTTAACCTTTATTTAACTAGGCAACAAATTCTTATTTTCAATGACGCCTAGGAACAGTGGGTTAACTGCCTGTTCAGGGGCAGAACGACAGATTTGTACTTTGTCAGCTCGGGGATTTGGAACATGAACCTTTTGGTTACGAGTCCAACGCTTTAACCACTAGGCTACCCTACCGCCCCTATAGGCACTATAGTATTGCCAGTGTAACAGTATAGCTTTGTCCCCTCCTTGCTCCTCCCTGGGCTCGAACCAGCAACACAATGACAACAGCCACCACATCGAAGCAGCGTTACCCATGCAGAGCAAGGGAAACAACCACCCCAAGGCTCAGAGCGAAGAAGTGAAGTTTGAGTGTATATGACTGTAGTACAGAACCATGCCTTTAAACAGTATGCCTGTAGTACAGAACCATAAACAGTATGACTGTAGTACAGAACCATGTCTTTAAACAGTATATGACTGTAGTACAGAACCATGTCTTTAAACAGTATATGACTGTAGTACAGAACCATGTCTTTAAACAGTATAAATGACTGCCTGTGTTCATATCCACACGTATGCACAGAACCATGTGTCTGAACAGTGTACTGTGTGTGCATCCTTATGACTGTAGTGAACCATGTGTGTGTGGTACATCCATGGGGTTAAACAGTATAAATGACTGTGTTCATCATGTGCGGGCGGTGATGTGCCGTGCAGACCTCCTCACGCCCCCAGCAGATCGACAGTAGGCCCAGAGGGTCCATGGATGGCGGTAGGTTCAAGAGGGTCCATGGATCATGGTTGGTGATAGAGGGCTCATGGTTGCCCCATAGAGGGTCCATGGTTGGCCCAGAGGGTCCATGGATGGCCGACGGCTGGCCCATAGGGGTCCATGGTTGGCCCATAGAGGGTCCATGGTTGGCCCACCAGAGGGTCCATGGTTGGCCTATGGCCATGGTTGGCACAGAGGGTCCATGGTTGGCCCATAGAGGGTCCATGGTTGGCCCATAGAGAGGTCCATGGTTGGTCCATGGTTGGCCCATAGAGGTCATGGTTGGCCCATAGAGGGTCCATGGTTGGCCCATAGTGGGTCCATGGTTGGCCCATAGTGGGTCCATGGTTGGCCGGGGGGAAGGGTTTAGTACCCGGCCTCATTAATCCTGCGGTGTTTGGAGGGCAGGGGCGTTATGGCGAGTGCTAATATGGTGTAGTGGTAAACGGGGTCTCTGGCGAGAGGAGCACTCCGGGTCGCCACCACAGCCTTCTTCCCCTTCCGACAACCAGCTAGGATAACTCTGTAGCCCAAGGTGTGTGTGGAGTAGGAGGCGTCTCAGAGCCCCACTCTTTCCTGTTCGTCTCAGCCAAGACCTCAGAAACAAAATGTAGACCTCCACACGAAGTCTGGTTCATCCTTGGGAGAAATTTCCAAACGCCTGAAGGTACCACGTTCATCTGTACAAACAATAGTACACAAGTATAAACACCATGGGACCACGCAGCCGTCATACCGCTCAGGAAGGAGACGTGTTCTGTCTCCTAGAGATGAACTACTGTGGTGTGAAAAGTACAAATCAATCACAGAACAACAGCAAAGGATCTTGTGAAGATGCTGGAGGAAACAGGTACAAAAGTATCTATATCCACAGTAAAACAAGTCCTATATCGACATAACCTGAAAGGCCGCTCAGCAAGGAAGAAGCCACTACTCCAAAACCACCATAAAAAGCCAGACTGTGGTTTATGCGGACAAAGATCATAATTTTTGGAGAAATGTCCTCTGCTCTGATGAAACAAAAATAGAACAGTTTGGCCATAATGACCATCGTTATAATTGGAGGAAAAAGAGGGGGAGGCTTGCAAGCCGAAGAACACCATCCCAACCGTGAAGCACGGGGTGGCACCATCATGTTGTGGGGTGCTTTGCAGTAGGAGGGACTGGTACACTTCACAAAATAGATGGCATCATGAGGACGGAAAATTATGTGGATATATTGAAGCAACATCTCAAGACAACAGTCAGGAAGTTAAAGCTTGGTCGCAAATGGGTCTTCCAAATGGACAATGACCCCAACCATCTTGCAAAGTTGGCAAATGGCTTAAGGACAACAAAGTCAAGGTATTGGGTGGCCATCACAAAGCCCTGATCCAATCCTATAGAAGATTTGTGGGCAGAACTGAAAAAGCGTGCATGCTGACAGGAGAGCCACACAAGCCACATCAGTTACACCTGTACTCTGACAGGAGGAATGGGCCAAAATTCCCCCAGATTATTGTGGGAAGCTTGTGAAAGGCTGCCTGAAACGTTTGACCCAAGTTAAGTAAATTTCCAGGAGCAGTAAATCTAATTGAGTATGTAAACTTCTGACCTGGGAATGTGATGAAAGAAATAAGCTGAAAAGAATCACTCTACTATTATTCTTACATTTCCCATTCTTAAAATAAAGTGGTGATCCTAACTGAACTAAAACAGGGAATTTTTACTAGGATTAAATGTCCGGAATTGTGAAAAACTGAGTTTAAATGTAGTTGGCTAACGTGTATGTAAACTTCTGACTTCAGCAGAGGGAACACCCCCCTATCCACATCGATGGAACAGTAGTGGAGAGGGTAGTAAGTTTTAAGTTCCTCGGCATACACATCACAGACAAACTGAATTGGTCCACCCACACAGACAGCATCGTGAAGAAGGCGCAGCAGCGCCTCTTCAACCTCAGGAGGCTGAAGAAATTTGGCTTGTCACGAGGACACTCACAAACTTCTACAGATGCACAATCGAAAGCATCCTGGCGGGCTGTATCACCGCCTGGTACGGCAACTGCTCCGCCCACAACCGTAAGGCTATCCAGAGGGTAGTGAGGTCTGCACAACGTATCACCTGTGGCAAACTACCTGCCCTCCAGGACACCTACACCACCCGATGTTACAGGAAGGCCATAAAGATCATCAAGGACAACAACCACTCCGAGCCACTGCCTGTTCACCCGCTACCATCCAGAAGGCAAGGTCAGTACAGGTGCATCAAAGCTGGGACCGAGAGACTGAAAAACAGCTTCTATCTCAAGGCCATCAGACTGTTAAACAGCAACCACTAACATTGAGTGGCTGCTGCCAACACACTGACTCAACTCCAGCCACTTTAATAATGGGAATTGATGGGAAATGATGTAAAATATAAAAAAAATATCTTTATGTAATACATGTATCACTAGCCACTTTAACTATGCCACTTTGTTTACATACTCATCTCATATGTATATACTGTACTCGATACCATCTACTGTATCTTGCCTATGCCGCTCTGTACCATCACTCATTCATATAGCTTTATGTACATATTCTTTATCCCCTTACACTTGTGTCTATAAGGTAGTAGTTTTGGAATTGTTTGATAGATTACTTGTTGGTTATTACTGCATTGTTGGAACTAGAAGCACAAGCATTTCGCTACACTCGCATTAACATCTGCTAACCATGTGTATGTGACAAATAAAATTTGATTTGATTTGATTTGTACCCTCCCCTCCCCTCCCACTCCATACAACCCCTTCTACCCTCCCCTCACACTCCATACAGCCTCTTCCCTCCCCTCCCACTCCATACAGCCTCTTGTACCCTCCCCTCCCACTCCATACAGCCCCTTCTACCCTCCCTCACACTCCATACAGCCCCTTCTACCCTCCCCTCGAACTCCATACAGCCTCTTCCCTCCCCCCTCCCCTCCTCCTCCTCCCTCCCACTCCATACAGTCTCTTCTTCCCTCCCCTCCCCTCACACTCCATACAGCCTCTACTTCCCTCCCTCCCTTCACACTCCATACAGCCTCTCCTCCCCTCCCCTCACACTCCATCAGCCCTTCTACCTCCCCTCCCCTCACACTCCATACAGCCTCTTCCCTCCCCTCACATCTCCCTTACAGCCTCTTCTACCCTCCCCCTCAC
>NW_027013380.1:0-16344 GCF_036934945.1 Oncorhynchus masou masou | reverse complement strand
CTGTCTCTGTGTCTCTGTCTCTCTGTCTCTCTGTCTCTGTGTCTCTGTCTCTCTGTCTCTCTGTCTCTGTGTCTCTGTCTCTCTGTCTCTCTGTCTCTGTGTCTCTGTGTCTCTGTGTCTCTGTGTCTCTGTGTCTCTGTGTCTCTGTGTCTCTGTGTCTCTGTCTCTCTGTCTCTCTGTCTCTGTGTCTCTGTCTCTCTGTCTCTCTGTCTCTGTGTCTCTGTCTCTCTGTCTCTCTGTCTCTGTGTCTCTGTCTCTCTGTCTCTCTGTCTCTCTGTCTCTGTCTCTCTGTCTCTCTGTCTCTGTGTCTCTGTGTCTCTGTGTCTCTGTGTCGCTGTGTCTCTGTGTCTCTGTGTCTCTGTCTCTCTGTCTCTCTGTCTCTGTGTCTCTGTCTCTCTGTCTCTCTGTCTCTGTGTCTCTGTCTCTCTGTCTCTGTGTCTCTGTCTCTCTGTCTCTCTGTCTCTGTGTCTCTGTCTCTCTGTCTCTCTGTCTCTCTGTCTCTGTCTCTCTGTCTCTCTGTCTCTGTGTCTCTCTGTCTCTGTGTCTCTGTGTCGCTGTGTCTCTGTGTCTCTCTCTTATTTAAAGTTTGTCTCTGCACTGTAATCAGGTTCTTTAATCTGTTTAAATCGCCCCTGACAACGTCTGCCTGACAGGGCGGATGTCAGACGCCTTGGTTTAAGGCTCTTGATTTATCACACAGACCCGTAGTGGCACTTCTGCAATTTCCCTCGGGGCGATTCTTCAGATGAGTTGTCAGCTCCTCTCAGCCAGCCTCGTCCCGACACCCCAGACTAGCTGTCCTGCCCCACCGCTCTCACATACTAACCCATCACAGTCAATATGGAGCACTTAACCCCCAAATCCAAGATGGCACCCTATTCACTATGTAGTGCACACTCTTTTTGACCTGACTGCATAGGGCTCTTGCCAAAAGTAGTGCACTACATGGGGAATAGTGTGCCATTTGGGACACAGCCCTGGGCTATCATATGCCTCTCTTTGTGACCACCCCAACAAGCTTCACTGCTGAGATGAAGAAATAATTTAAACAACAAGCTTCAATGCTGAGATGAAGAAACCATTTATACAACAAGCTTCACTGCTGAGGTGAAGAAACCATTTAGACAACAAGCTTCACTGCTGAGATGAAGAAACCATTTAGACAACAAGCTTCACTGCTGAGATGAAGAAACCATTTAGACAACAAGCTTCACTGCTGAGATGAAGAAACCATTTTAAAAACCTTCTCCAGTGTAATTCGCTGGCAACAAACCAACAAGAGGTTTGAACCCTAAAATGCATTGGAATATTTAATTTGCTGCTTGGTTCTGATTTCATTAGTGTGTTTTTGTTCATAATCAAGATGCAGACAGAGGTACATAGACACTGTGCGAGTCCCCAAAAAGGACCCTATTCCCTTTAGAGAGAGAGAGAGAGAGAGAGAGAGAGAGAGAGAGAGAGAGAGAGAGAGAGAGAGAGATGTGTATATATACTGTATACAGTGGGGCAAAAAGTATTTAGTCAGCCACCAATTGTGCAAGTTCTCCCACTTAAAAAGATGAGAGAGGCCTGTAGTTTTCATCATAGATACACTTCAACTATGACAGACAAAACGAGAAAGAAAATCCAGAAAATCACATTGTAGGATTTTTTATTAATTTATTTGCAAATTATGGTGGGAAATAAGGGTTGTATTTACAATGGTGTAAGAGAGAGAGAAAGAGAGAGAGAGAGGGAGAGAGAGAGAGGGAGAGACAGATGAGACAGACAGAGAGAGAGAGAGACCCAACCAAATCATGAGAAAACAAAAAGACAATAACTTGACACATTGGAAAGAATTAAGAAAAAGCAAACTGAGCAAACTAGAATGCTATTTGACCCTAAACAGAGAGTACACAGTGGCAGAATACCTGTCCACTGTGACTGACCCAAACTTAAGGAAAGCTTTGACAATGTTCAGACTTAGTGAGCATAGCCTTGCTATTGAGAAAGGCCGCCGTAGACAGACCTGGCTCTCAAGAGAAGACAGGCTATGTGCTCACTGCCCACAAACTTAGGTGGAAACTGAGCTGCCCTTCCTAACCTCCTGTCCAACGTATGACCATATCAGAGATACATATTTACCTCAGATTGCACAGATCCACAAAGAATTCGAAAACAAATCCAATTTTGATAAACTCCCATATCTACTGGGTGAAATTCCACAGTGTGCCATCACAGCAGCAATATTTGTGACCTGTTGCCACAAGAAAAGGGCAACCAGTGAAGAACAAACACCATTGTAAATATAACCCATATTTATGCTTATTTATTTTCCCTTATGTACTTTAACTATTTGTACATTGTTACAACACTGTATATATATATATTATATGACATTTGTAATGAAACTTGAATGTGAAACTTCTGTATGTGTACTGTTTACTGTTCATTTTTATTGTTTATTTAACTTTTGTATATTATCTACCTCACTTGGTTTGGCAATGTTAACACATCTTTCCCATGCCAATAAAGCCCCTTGAATTGAAATGAATTGAATTGAGAGAGAGACAGCCAGACAGAGAGAGAGACAGAGAGAGAGAAGAAAGGCAGAGAGAGAGAAGAAAGGCAGAGAGAGAGAGCCTGATAGAGAGAAGAAAGGCAGAGAGAGAGACAGAGAGAGAGAAGAAAGGCAGAGAAAGAGGCAGAGAGACAGAGAGACTGAGAGAGTGGAGAAAGGCAGAGAGAGAGATGAGAAACAGAGAGTGAAGAAAGGCAGAGAGAGAGATGAGAAACAGAGAGTGAAGAAAGGCAGAGAGAGATGAGAAACAGAGAGAAGAAAGGCAGAGAGAGAGAGAGAGACAGAGAGAGACAGAGAGAGAGAAGAAAGGCAGAGAGAGAGATGAGAAACAGAGAGAAGAAAGGCAGAGAGAGAGAGACAGAGAGAGAGACAGAGAGAGAGAGAAGAAAGGCAGAGAGAGAGATGAGAAACAGAGAGAGAAGAAAGGCAGTCCTAATGGGAACACACTGTGTCATAGAAAGACAGAAAGCAACCCACATGTCTCTAATTAGCGGAGGCTCTGCCATGTCCATTTATAATGAGTGTTTCTTTCTGCATCACATTCTGGGGATGAAACAGACCTTTGTGATGTTGAAAGAAGCTTGTATCAGTTGTCTGGGTATGTGCCCCAACTGCAGCCTATTCCCTGTATAGCGCACTACTTTTCACCAGAGCTCTATGGATCCTGGGGAAAAAGTAGTGGACTATTTAGGAAATAGAGTGTCATTTGGGACCTATCATTTGTCAACTGAAAGGCACTGGATAATTAATGTGACTGGATCAATGTGTTTGGGTGCAACTCCTCTGACACTGCAATTCCTTATGGCGTTACAGTTTGATAGCCAGAAATAACAAGTCTGTCTGTGTGTGTGTGTGTGTGTGTATGTGTGTGTGTGTGTGTGTGTGTGTGTGTGTGTGTGTGTGTGTGTGTGTGTGTGTGTGTGTGTGTGTGTGTGTGTGTGTGTGTCTGTGTGTGTCTGTGTGTGTGTGTGTGTGTGTGTGTGTGTGTCTGTGTGTCTGTGTGTCTCTGTGTGTCTCTGTGTGTGTGTGTGTGTGTTGTGTGTCTCTGTGTGTGTGTGTCTCTGTGTGTGTGTGTGTCTGTGTGTCTGTGTGTCTCCGTGTGTCTGTGTGTCTCTGTGTGTCTCTCTGTGTGTGTGTGTGTGTGTGTGTGTGTTGTGTGTCTGTGTGTGTGTGTGTCTCTGTGTGTGTGTGTGTCTGTGTGTCTGTGTGTGTGTGTGTGTGTGTGTGTGTGTGTGTGTGTGCGTGCGTGCGTGCGTGCGTGCGTGCGCGTGTGCGCGTGTGTGTGTGTGTGAAGTCAGAAGTCTGGAAGAACATAGTGAGTTCTTTTGACACCAGTTAGGCAGCAATTTGTCAATTTCAATATTGCTAATTCATCCAGAAAAGTCTGTGATTATTAAATTAAATAAGATTTAGTTTTGCCCGGGTGAATTTAAAGCACGTTAATAAGAGATCAGTGAAAACATTATTAGTCTAGGATACTATAAAAAAAAACTGCAGTTCTTAGTATTGAAAAGTAAATGTATTTTAAAGAAATCTGCCATTGTATTCATAATCCAATGTCACAATGACAGAATATATATCCTGAGTTGATAGATTATACCCGAGGAATAGTCCTAATATTGAATTAGAATTTCCATTAGGGTAACTTTCCCAATATATAACCCATTACTTGAATCTACTGGAAATGGTGAGCTAATATTTCACATTTATGTTAAATGTAGTGACTGGAATGGATCGGGGGGAAAGGAGTTCACACCGGTGCGACTGTCTAATTAATCTGATGATCACTTGACCTTTGGTTTGCTTAATTAATGGTTTGTTAATTAATCCACTAGTCAATTGATATAACTGTTTGTTGTTTGACAGGGGGAAGGAAGACAGGTGGATCTGATATTGAAGCAAATTACAGAAAGATCGGCTACTCCTGGAAGGACACGGAGAGGACTTCCTGGAGGGGGGTTATTGATGACCTGTGACCTCATGAGGCAGTAGGCCTGTAAAGTACATAACTAGTAATTCAATAAGTAAGTAACCATTTGCTGTCAAAGTTGCATCACAAATGGCACCTTATTCCCTATGGGCCCAGTTCCCTATGGGCCCAGTTCCCTATGGGCCCAGTTCCCTATGGGTCTTATTCCCTATGGGCCCAGTTCCCTATGGGCCTTATTCCCTATGGGCCCAGTTCCCTATGGGCCTTATTCCCTATGGGCCCAGTTCCCTATGGGTCTTATTCCCTATGGGCCCAGTTCCCTATGGGCCCAGTTCCCTATGGGCCCAGTTCCCTATGGGCCCAGTTCCCTATGGGCCTTATTCCCTATGGGCCCAGTTCCCTATGGGCCTTATTCCCTATGGGCCCAGTTCCCTATGGGCCTTATTCCCTATGGGCCTTGTTCCCTATGGGTCTTATTCCCCTATGGGCCCAGTTCCCTATGGGCCCAGTTCCCTATGGGCCCAGTTCCCTATGGGCCCAGTTCCCTATGGGCCTTATTCCCTATGGGCCCAGTTCCCTATGGGCCTTATTCCCTATGGGCCCAGTTCCTATGGGCCTTATTCCCTATGGGCCCAGTTCCCTATGGGCCTTATTCCCTATGGGCCCAGTTCCCTATGGGCCTTATTCCCTATGGGCCCAGTTCCCTATGGGCCCAGTTCCCTATGGGCCCAGTTCCTATGGGCCTTATTCCCTATGGGCCCAGTTCCCTATGGGCCCAGTTCCCTATGGGCCCAGTTCCCTATGGGCCTTGTTGCCTATGGCCCCAGTTCCCTATGGGCCCAGTTCCCTATGGGCCTTGTTGCCTATGGGCCCAGTTAACTATGGGCCCAGTTCCCTATGGGCCTTGTTGCCTATGGGCCCAGTTCCCTATTGGCCTTGTTGCCTATGGGCCCAGTTAACTATGGGCCCAGTTCCCTATGGGCCTTATTCCCTATGGGCCCAGTTCCCTATTGGCCTTGTTGCCTATGGGCCCAGTTAACTATGGGCCCAGTTCCCTATGGGCCTTATTCCCTATGGGCCCAGTTCCCTATTGGCCTTGTTGCCTATGGCCCCAGTTCCCTATGGGCCCAGTTCCCTATTGGCCTTGTTGCCTATGGGCCCAGTTAACTATGGGCCCAGTTCCCTATTGGCCTTGTTGCCTATGGGCCCAGTTAACTATGGGCCCAGTTCCCTATGGGCCTTATTCCCTATGGGCCCTGTTCCCTATCGACCTTGTTCCCTATGGGCCCAGTTCCCTATGGGCCCAGTTCCCTATTGGCCTTGTTGCCTATGGGCCCAGTTAACTATGGGCCCTGTTCCCTATGGGCCTTGTTCCCTATGGGCCCAGTTAACTATGGGCCCTGTTCCCTATGGGCCCTGTTCCCTATGGGCCTTGTTCCCTATGGGCCCAGTTGCCTATGGGCCTTGTTCCCTATGGGCCCAGTTGCCTATGGGCCCAGTTGCCTATGGGCCCTTGTCAAAAGTGGGCTCCTGCATCTCAGTCACTGTAGACACCCTGGTTCGAATCCAGGCTGTATCATAACCTTACCATAATTGGGAGTCCCATAGGGCGGCGCACAATTGGCCCAGCGTCAATTGCATTTGACCGGTGTAGTCCTTCATTGTAAATATGAATTTGTTCTTAACTGACTTGCTTAGTTACATGAAGGTTAAATACAAATGTATAAACTAAATGTCCATGGTAGATTGATCCTGAATCTATGTCCACAGTGGATTGATCCTGAGTGTTAAACTAACCCCATGTCCATAATGGATTGATCCTTAAACTAACCCCATGTCCATAGTGGATTGATCCTTAAACTAACCCCATGTCCATAATGGATTGATCCTTAAACTAACCCCATGTCCATAGTGGATTAATCCTTAAACTAACCCCATGTCCATAGTGGATTGATCCTTAAACTAACCCCATGTCCACAGTGGATTGATCCTTAAACTAACCCCATGTCCACAGTGGATTAATCCTTAAACTAACCCCATGTCCACAGTGGATTGATCCTGAGTAGTAACCTAACCCCATGTCCACAGTGGATTGATCCTTAAACTAACCCCATGTCCATAGTGGATTGATCCTTAAACTAACCCCATGTCCATAGTGGATTAATCCTTAAACTAACCCCATGTCCATAGTGGATTGATCCTTAAACTAACCCCATGTCCACAGTGGATTGATCCTTAAACTAACCCCATGTCCACAGTGGATTAATCCTTAAACTAACCCCATGTCCACAGTGGATTGATCCTGAGTAGTAACTAACCCCATGTCCACAGTGGATTGATCCTTAAACTAACCCCATGTCCATAGTGGATTAATCCTTAAACTAACCCCATGTCCATAGTGGATTGATCCTTAAACTAACCCCATGTCCACAGTGGATTGATCCTTAAACTAACCCCATGTCCACAGTGGATTAATCCTTAAACTAACCCCATGTCCACAGTGGATTGATCCTGAGTAGTAAACTAACCCCATGTCCACAGTGGATTGATCCTTAAACTAACCCCATGTCCATAGTGAATTAATCCTTAAACTAACCCCATGTCCATAGTGGATTAATCCTTAAACTAACCCCATGTCCACGGTGGATTGATCCTGAGTAGTAAACTAACCCCATGTCCACAGTGGATTGATCCTTAAACTAACCCCATGTCCACAGTGGATTGATCCTTAACCTAACCCCATGTCCACAGTGGATTGATCCTTAAACTAACCCCATGTCCACAGTGGATTGATCCTGAGTAATAACCTAACCCCATGTCCATAGTGGATTGATCCTTAACCTAACCCCATGTCCATAGTGGATTGATCCTTAACCTAACCCCATGTCCACAGTGGATTGATCCTTAACCTAACCCCATGTCCATAGTGGATTGATCCTTAAACTAACCCCATGTCCATAGTGGATTGATCCTGAGTAGTAACCTAACCCCATGTCCATAGTGGATTGATCCTTAACCTAACCCCATGTCCATAGTGGATTGATCCTTAAACTAACCCCATGTCCATAGTGGATTGATCCTGAGTAGTAACCTAACCCCATGTCCACAGTGGATTGATCCTTAAACTAACCCCATGTCCACAGTGGATTGATCCTTAACCTAACCCCATGTCCATAGTGGATTGATCCTGAGTAGTAACTAACCCCATGTCCATAGTGGATTGATCCTTAAACTAACCCCATGTCCATAGTGGATTGATCCTTAAACTAACCCCATGTCCACAGTGGATTGATCCTGAGTAGTAACCTAACCCCATGTCCATAGTGGATTGATCCTGAGTAGTAACCTAACCCCATGTCCACAGTGGATTGATCCTTAAACTAACCCCATGTCCACAGTGGATTGATCCTTAACCTAAAACCATGTCCATAGTGGATTGATCCTTAACCTAAAACCATGTCCATAGTGGATTGATCCTTAACCAACCCCATGTCCATAGTGGATTGATCCTTAAACTAACCCCATGTCCATAGTGGATTGATCCTTAAACCTAACCCCATGTCCACAGTGGATTGATCCTGAGTAGTAAACTAACCCCATGTCCATAGTGGATTGATCCTTAAACTAACCCCATGTCCATAGTGGATTGATCCTTAAACTAACCCCATGTCCATAGTGGATTGATCCTTAAACTAACCCCATGTCCATAGTGGATTGATCCTTAAACTAACCCCATGTCCACAGTGGATTGATCCTTAAACTAACCCCATGTCCATAGTGGATTGATCCTTAAACTAACCCCATGTCCACAGTGGATTGATCCTTAAACTAACCCCATGTCCATAGTGGATTGATCCTGAGTAGTAACCTAACCCCATGTCCATAGTGGATTGATCCTTAAACTAACCCCATGTCCATAGTGGATTGATCCTTAAACTAACCCTATGTCCACAGTGGATTGATCCTTAAACTAACCCCATGTCCACAGTGGATTGATCCTGAGTAATAACCTAACCCCATGTCCATAGTGGATTGATCCTTAAACTAACCCCATGTCCATAGTGGATTGATCCTTAAACTAACCCTATGTCCACAGTGGATTGATCCTTAAACTAACCCCATGTCCATAGTGGATTGATCCTGAGTAGTAAACTAACCCCATGTCCACAGTGGATTGATCCTTAAACTAACCCCATGTCCATAGTGGATTGATCCTTAAATCTAACCCTATGTCCACAGTGGATTGATCCTTAAACTAACCCCATGTCTATAGTGGATTGATCCTTAAACTAACCCCATGTCCATAATGGATTGATCCTGAGTAGTAAACTAACCCCATGTCCATAGTGGATTGATCCTTAACCTAACCCCATGTCCATAATGGATTGATCCTGAGTAGTAAACTAACCCCATGTCCACAGTGGATTGATCCTTAAACTAACCCCATGTCCATAATGGATTGATCCTGAGTAGTAAACTAACCCCATGTCTATAGTGGATTGATCCTTAAACTAACCCCATGTCCATAGTGGATTGATCCTGAGTAGTAAACCAACCCCATGTCCATAGTGGATTGATCCTTAACCTAACCCCATGTCCATAATGGATTGATCCTGAGTAGTAAACTAACCCCATGTCCATAATGGATTGATCCTGAGTAGTAAACTAACCCCATGTCCACAGTGGATTGATCCTTAAACTAACCCCATGTCCATAATGGATTGATCCTTAAACTAACCCCATGTCCATAATGGATTGATCCTGAGTAGTAAACTAACCCCATGTCCACAGTGGATTGATCCTTAAACTAACCCCATGTCCATAATGGATTGATCCTGAGTGTTAAACTAACCCCATGTCCATAGTGGATTGATCCTTAAACTAACCCCATGTCCACAGTGGATTAATCCTTAAACTAACCCCATGTCCACAGTGGATTGATCCTGAACCTAACCCCATGTCCATAGTGGATTGATCCTTAAACTAACCCCATGTCCACAGTGGATTGATCCTTAAACTAACCCCATGTCCACAGTGGATTGATCCTTAAACTAACCCCATGTCCACAGTGGATTGATCCTTAAACTAACCCCATGTCCACAGTGGATTGATCCTGGTAGTAACTAACCCCATGTCCATAGTGGATTGATCCTTAAACTAACCCCATGTCCACAGTGGATTGATCCTGAGTAGACACAACCCCATGTCCACAGTGGATTGATCCTGAGAGTAAACTAACCCCATGTCCACAGTGGATTGATCCTTAAACTAACCCCATGTCCATAGTGGATTAATCCTTAAACTAACCCCATGTCCATAGTGGATTGATCCTTAAACTAACCCCATGTCCACAGTGGATTGATCCTGAGTAGTAACTAACCCCATGTCCACAGTGGATTGATCCTTAAACTAACCCCATGTCCACAGTGGATTGATCCTTAAACTAACCCCATGTCCACAGTGGATTGATCCTTAAACTAACCCCATGTCCACAGTGGATTGATCCTGAGTAATAACCTAACCCCATGTCCATAGTGGATTGATCCTTAACCTAACCCCATGTCCATAGTGGATTGATCCTTAAACTAACCCCATGTCCACAGTGGATTGATCCTTAACCTAACCCCATGTCCATAGTGGATTGATCCTTAAACTAACCCCATGTCCATAGTGGATTGATCCTGAGGTTAAACTAACCCCATGTCCATAGTGGATTGATCCTGAGTGTTAAACCAACCCCATGTCCACAGTGGATTGATCCTTAAACTAACCCCATGTCCATAGTGGATTGATCCTGAGTAGTAACCTAACCCCATGTCCATAGTGGATTGATCCTTAACCTAACCCCATGTCCATAGTGGATTGATCCTTAAACTAACCCCATGTCCATAGTGGATTGATCCTGAGTAGTAACCTAACCCCATGTCCACAGTGGATTGATCCTTAAACTAACCCCATGTCCACAGTGGATTGATCCTTAACCTAACCCCATGTCCATAGTGGATTGATCCTGAGTAGTAACTAACCCCATGTCCATAGTGGATTGATCCTTAAACTAACCCCATGTCCATAGTGGATTGATCCTTAAACTAACCCCATGTCCACAGTGGATTGATCCTTAACCTAACCCCATGTCCATAGTGGATTGATCCTGAGTAGTAACCTATCCCCATGTCCATAGTGGATTGATCCTGAGTAGTAACCTAACCCCATGTCCACAGTGGATTGATCCTTAAACTAACCCCATGTCCACAGTGGATTGATCCTTAACCTAAAACCATGTCCATAGTGGATTGATCCTTAACCTAAAACCATGTCCATAGTGGATTGATCCTTAAACTAACCCCATGTCCATAGTGGATTGATCCTTAAACTAACCCCATGTCCATAGTGGATTAATCCTTAAACTAACCCCATGTCCACAGTGGATTGATCCTGAGTAGTAACTAACCCCATGTCCATAGTGGATTGATCCTTAACCTAACCCCATGTCCATAGTGGATTGATCCTTAAACTAACCCCATGTCCATAGTGGATTGATCCTTAACTAACCCCATGTCCATAGTGGATTGATCCTTAAACTAACCCCATGTCCACAGTGGATTGATCCTTAAACTAACCCCATGTCCATAGTGGATTGATCCTTAAACTAACCCCATGTCCACAGTGGATTGATCCTTAAACTAACCCCATGTCCATAGTGGATTGATCCTGAGTAGTAACCTAACCCCATGTCCATAGTGGATTGATCCTTAAACCTAACCCCATGTCCATAGTGGATTGATCTTAACTAACCCCATGTCCACAGTGGATTGATCCTTAAACTAACCCCATGTCCATAGTGGATTGATCCTGAGTAGTAACCCAACCCCATGTCCATAGTGGATTGATCCTTAAACTAACCCCATGTCCATAGTGGATTGATCCTTAAACTAACCCTATGTCCACAGTGGATTGATCCTTAAACTAACCCCATGTCCACAGTGGATTGATCCTGAGTAATAACCTAACCCCATGTCCATAGTGGATTGATCCTTAAACTAACCCCATGTCCATAGTGGATTGATCCTTAAACTAACCCTATGTCCACAGTGGATTGATCCTTAAACCAACCCCATGTCCATAGTGGATTGATCCTGAGTAGTAAACTAACCCCATGTCCACAGTGGATTGATCCTTAAACTAACCCCATGTCCATAGTGGATTGATCCTTAAACTAACCCTATGTCCACAGTGGATTGATCCTTAACCTAACCCCATGTCTATAGTGGATTGCTCCTCAAACTAACCCCATGTCCATAATGGATTGATCCTGAGTAGTAAACTAACCCCATGTCCATAGTGGATTGATCCTTAACCTAACCCCATGTCCATAATGGATTGATCCTGAGTAGTAAACTAACCCCATGTCCACAGTGGATTGATCCTTAAACTAACCCCATGTCCATAATGGATTGATCCTGAGTAGTAAACTAACCCCATGTCCATAGTGGATTGATCCTGAGTAGTAAACTAACGCAATGTCCATAGTGGATTGATCCTTAACCTAACCCCATGTCCATAATGGATTGATCCTGAGTAGTAAACTAACCCCATGTCCATAATGGATTGATCCTGAGTAGTAAACTAACCCCATGTCCATAGTGGATTGATCCTTAAACTAACCCCATGTCCATAATGGATTGATCCTTAAACTAACCCCATGTCCATAATGGATTGATCCTGAGTAGTAAACTAACCCCATGTCCACAGTGGATTGATCCTTAAACTAACCCCATGTCCATAATGGATTGATCCTGAGTGTTAAACTAACCCCATGTCCATAGTGGATTGATCCTTAAACTAACCCTCATGTCCACAGTGGATTAATCCTTAAACTAACCCCATGTCCACAGTGGATTGATCCTGAACCTAACCCCATGTCCATAGTGGATTGATCCTTAAACTAACCCCATGTCCACAGTGGATTGATCCTTAAACTAACCCCATGTCCACAGTGGATTGATCCTTAAACTAACTCCCATGTCCATAGTGGATTGATCCTTAAACTAACCCCATGTCCACAGTGGATTAATCCTTAAACTAACCCCATGTCCATAGTGGATTGATCCTGAGTAATAAACTAACCCCATGTCCACAGTGGATTGATCCTTAAACTAACCCCATGTCCACAGTGGATTGATCCTTAAACTAACCCCATGTCCACAGTGGATTGATCCTGAGTAATAAACTAACCCCATGTCCACAGTGGATTGATCCTGAGTAATAAACTAACCCCATGTCCACAGTGGATTGATCCTTAAACTAACCCCATGTCCACAGTGGATTGATCCTTAAACTAACCCCATGTCCACAGTGGATTGATCCTGAACCTAACCCCATGTCCACAGTGGATTAATCCTTAAACTAACCCCATGTCCACAGTGGATTGATCCTTAAACTAACCCCATGTCCATAGTGGATTAATCCTTAAACTAACCCCATGTCCACAGTGGATTGATCCTGAGTAGTAAACTAACCCCATGTCCATAGTGGATTGATCCTTAAACTAACCCCATGTCCATAGTGGATTGATCCTTAAACTAACCCCATGTCCATAGTGGATTGATCCTTAAACTAACCCCATGTCCATAGTGGATTGATCCTTAAACTAACCCCATGTCCACAGTGGATTGATCCTTAAACTAACCCCATGTCCATAGTGGATTGATCCTTAAACTAACCCCATGTCCACAGTGGATTGATCCTTAAACTAACCCCATGTCCATAGTGGATTGATCCTGAGTAGTAACCTAACCCCATGTCCATAGTGGATTGATCCTTAAACTAACCCCATGTCCATAGTGGATTGATCCTTAAACTAACCCTATGTCCACAGTGGATTGATCCTTAAACTAACCCCATGTCCACAGTGGATTGATCCTGAGTAATAACCTAACCCCATGTCCATAGTGGATTGATCCTTAAACTAACCCCATGTCCATAGTGGATTGATCCTTAAACCAACCCTATGTCCACAGTGGATTGATCCTTAAACCAACCCCATGTCCATAGTGGATTGATCCTGAGTAGTAAACTAACCCCATGTCCACAGTGGATTGATCCTTAAACTAACCCCATGTCCATAGTGGATTGATCCTTAAACTAACCCTATGTCCACAGTGGATTGATCCTTAAACTAACCCCATGTCCATAGTGGATTGATCCTTAAACTAACCCCATGTCCATAATGGATTGATCCTGAGTAGTAAACTAACCCCATGTCCATAGTGGATTGATCCTTAACCTAACCCCATGTCCATAGTGGATTGATCCTGAGTAGTAAACTAACCCCATGTCCACAGTGGATTGATCCTTAAACTAACCCCATGTCCATAATGGATTGATCCTGAGTAGTAAACTAACCCCATGTCCATAGTGGATTGATCCTGAGTAGTAAACTAACCCCATGTCCATAGTGGATTGATCCTTAACCTAACCCCATGTCCATAATGGATTGATCCTGAGTAGTAAACTAACCCCATGTCCATAATGGATTGATCCTGAGTAGTAAACTAACCCCATGTCCACAGTGGATTGATCCTTAAACTAACCCCATGTCCATAATGGATTGATCCTTAAACTAACCCCATGTCCATAATGGATTGATCCTGAGTAGTAAACTAACCCCATGTCCACAGTGGATTGATCCTTAAACTAACCCCATGTCCATAATGGATTGATCCTGAGTGTTAAACTAACCCCATGTCCATAGTGGATTGATCCTTGAAACTAACCCCATGTCCACAGTGGATTAATCCTTAAACTAACCCCATGTCCACAGTGGATTGATCCTGAACCTAACCCCATGTCCGCATTGGATTGATCCTTAAACTAACCCCATGTCCACAGTGGATTGATCCTTAAACTAACCCCATGTCCACAGTGGATGTCCAAACTAACCCCCATGTCCATAGTGGATTGATCCTTAAACTAACCCCATGTCCACAGTGGATTAATCCTTAAACTAACCCCATGTCCATAGTGGATTGATCCTGAGTAATAAACTAACCCCATGTCCACAGTGGATTGATCCTTAAATAACCCCATGTCCACAGTGGATTGATCCTTAAACTAACCCCATGTCCACAGTGGATTGATCCTGAGTAATAAACTAACCCCATGTCCACAGTGGATTGATCCTGAGTAATAAACTAACCCCATGTCCACAGTGGATTGATCCTTAAGCTAACCCCATGTCCACAGTGGATTGATCCTTAAACTAACCCCATGTCCACAGTGGATTGATCCTGAACCTAACCCCATGTCCACAGTGGATTAATCCTTAAACTAACCCCATGTCCACAGTGGATTGATCCTTAGACTAACCCCATGTCCATAGTGGATTAATCCTTAAGCCAACCCCATGTCCACAGTGGATTGATCCTGAGTGTAAACTAACCCCATGTCCATAGTGGATTGATCCTTAAACTAACCCCATGTCCATAGTGGATTTATCCTTAAACTAACCCCATGTCCATAGTGGATTGATCCTTAAACTAACCCCATATCCATAGTGGATTGATCCTTAAAGCTAACCCCCCATGTCCACAGTGGATTGATCCTTAAACTAACCCCATGTCCATAGTGGATTGATCCTTAAACTAACCCCATGTCCACAGTGGATTGATCCTTAAACTAACCCCATGTCATAGTGGATTGATCCTGAGTAGTAACCTAACCCCATGTCCATAGTGGATTGATCCTGAAACTAACCTTTACATGTCCATAGTGGATTGATCCTTAAACTAACCCCATGTCCACAGTGGTTGATCCTTAAATAACCCCATGTCCACAGTGGATTGATCCTTAATAACCCTAACCCCATGTCCATAGTGGATTGATCCTTAAACTAACCCCATGTCCATAGTGGATTGATCCTTAAACTAACCCTATGTCCACAGTGGATTGATCCTTAAAAGCCGCCCCATGTCCATAGTGGATTGATCCTGGTAGTAAACTAACCCCATGTCCACACAGTGGATTGATCCTTAAACTAACCCCATGTCCAACCTTAAACTAACATGTCCACAGTGGATTGATCCTTAAACTAACCCCATGTCCACGGTGGATTGATCTGAGTAATAACCTAACCCATGTCCATAGTGGATTTGCCAATGAGAAATCAACCATGTGGTATGGGGTTTGGTTTCTGGCAGTGGTGTAAAAATAGTTTAAGTACTATAGAAATTGCTATTTACTATTTCAGTACGATAGCTTTTACTTTTGCCTCACTACTGTTTCTAATGAAATGTGCTTTTGTAATCCATACGTTTCCCTGTCTTAAAAGTGCTTATTGCATTTCCAATACTTTGCAGGACAGAAAGAGTGTCCAAATCACACACTTATCAAGACAACATCCCTGGTCATCCCTACTGCCTCTGATCTGGAGGACTCACTAAACAGAGAACATCCCTGGTCATCCCTTACTGCCTCTGATCTGGAGGGCTCACTAAACAGAGAACAACCCTGGTCATCCCTACTGCCTCTGATCTGGAGGACTCACTAAACAGAGAACATCCCTGGTCATCCCTACTGCCTCTGATCTGGAGGACTCACTAAACAGAGAACGTCCCTGGTCATCCCTACAGCCTCTGGGATCTGGAGGACTCACTAAACAGAGAACATCACTGGTCATCCCTACTGCCTCTGATCTGGAGGGCTCACTAAACAGAGAACAACCCTGGTCATCCCTACTGCCTCTGATCTGGAGGACTCACTAAACAGAGAACAACCCTGGTCATCCCTACTGCCTCTGATCTGGAGGACTCACCAAACAGAGAACATCCCTGGTCATTTTAAAATTTTTGAATTA
>NW_027013379.1:0-16348 GCF_036934945.1 Oncorhynchus masou masou | reverse complement strand
CGTATGGAACGCTTTAGTATGGAACGCTTTAGTATGGAACGCTTTAGTATGGAACGCTTTAGTATGGAACGCTTTATTGGAACGCTGCATGGAACGCTTTAGTATGGAACGCTTTATCTGTGATGGAACGCTTTATTCGTATGGAACGCTTTAGTATGGAACGCTTTAGTATGGAACGCTTTATTTGTATGGAACGCTTTTAGTATGGAACGCTTTATTTGTATGGAACGTTTTAGTATGGAACATTTTATTTGTATGGAACGTTTTATTTGTATGGAACGCTTTATTTGTATGGAACGCTTTATTTGTATGGAACGCTTTAGTATGGAACGCTTTATTCAGATGGAACGTTTTAGTATGGAACGCTTTTATTCAGATGAACGCTTTAGTATGGAACGCTTTATTTGTATGGAACGTTTTAGTATGGAACGCTTTATTCGTATGGAATGTTTTAGTATGGAACGCTTTAGTATGGAACGCTTTAGTATGGAACGCTTTGGTGTGGAACGCTTTAGTATGGAACGCTTTAGTATGGAACGCTTTATTCGTATGGAACGCTTTAGTATGGAACGCTTTAGTATGGAACGCTTCAGTTGTATGGAACGCTTTAGTATGGAACGCTTTATCTGGTATGGAACGCTTTAGTATGGAACGCTTTAGTATGGAACGCTTTATCTGTATGGAACGCTTTAGTATGGAACGCTTATTCGTATGGAACGCTTTAGTATGGAACGCTTTATTTGTATGGAACGCTTTAGTATGGAACGCTTTATTCGTGATGGAATGTTTTAGTATGGAACGCTTTAGTATGGAACGCTTTAGTATGGAACGCTTTAGTGTGGAACGCTTTAGTATGGAACGCTTTAGTATGGAACGCTTTAGTTGTATGGAACGCTTTAGTATGGAACGCTTTATTCTGTATGGAACGTTTTAGTATGGAACGTTTTATGCATGGAACGCTTTAGTATGGAACGCTTTATTTGTATGGAACGCTTTAGTATGGAACGCTTTATTTGTATGGAACGTTTTATTTGTATGGAACGCTTTATTCATGGAATGTTTTAGTATGGAACGCTTTAGTATGGAACGCTTTAGTGTGGAACGCTTTAGTGTGGAACGCTTTAGTATGGAACGCTTTAGTGTGGAACGCTTTAGTATGGAACGCTTTAGTATGGAACGCTTTATTTGTATGGAACGCTTTAGTATGGAACGCTTTAGTATGGAACGCTTTAGTATGGAACGCTTTATTAGAGTATGGAACGCTTTAGTATGGAACGCTTTAGTATGGAACGCTTTAGTATGGAACGCTTTATTTGTATGGAACTTTTAGTATGGAACGCTTTAGTATGGAACGCTTTAGTATGGAACGCTTTATCTGTATGGAACGCTTTAGCATGGAACGCTTTAGTATGGAACGCTTTATTCGTATGGAACGCTTTAGTATGGAACGCTTTATTCGATGGAACCTTTTAGTATGGAACGCTTTAGTATGGAACGTTTTATTCAGTATGGAACGCTTTAGTATGGAACGCTTTAGTATGGAACGTTTTATTGTATGGAACGCTTTAGTATGGAACGTTTAGTATGGAACGCTTTAGTATGGAACGCTTTAGTATGGAACTTTTTAGTATGGAACGCTTTAATCGTATGGAACGCTTTATTTGTATGGAACGCTTTATGTGTATGGAACGCTTTATTCGTATGGAACGCTTTATCGTATGGAACGCTTTATTTGTATGGAACGCTTTAGTATGGAACGCTTTATTTGTATGGAACGCTTTATCTGTATGGAACGCTTTATTTGTATGGAACGCTTTAGTATGGAACGCTTTATTTGTATGGAACGCTTTAGTATGGAACGCTTTATTTGCATGGAACGCTTTATTTGTATGGAACGTTATAGTATGGAACATTTTATTTGTATGGAACGTTTTATTTGTATGGAACGTTTTAGTATGGAACGTTTTATTTGTATGGAACGTTTTAGTATGGAACGTTTTATTCATATGGAACGTTTTATTCGTATGGAACGTTTTAGTATGGAACGTTTTAGTATGGAACGTTTTATTTGTATGGAACGTTTTAGTATGGAACATTTTATTTGTATGGAACGTTTTAGTATGGAACGTTTTATTAGTATGGAACTTTTTAGTATGGAACGCTTTATTTGTATGAACGCTTTTTTATCGTATGGAACGCTTTAGTATGGAACGTTTTAGTATGGAACGCTTTAGTATGGAACGCTTTATTCGTATGGAACGTTTTAGTATGGAACGTTTTATTCGTATGGAACGTTTTATTCGTATGGAACGTTTTATTCGTATGGAACGTTTTAGTATGGAACGTTTTAGTATGGAACGTTTTATTTGTATGGAACGTTTTAGTATGGAACGTTTTATTTGTATGGAACGTTTTAGTATGGAACGTTTTATTTGTATGGAACGTTTTAGTATGGAACATTTTATTTGTATGGAACGTTTTATTTGTATGGAACGTTTTATTTGTATGCAACGTTTTAGTATGGAACGTTTTATTCATATGGAATGTTTTATTCGTATGGAACGTTTTAGTATGGAACGCTTTAGTATGGAACGCTTTATTTGTATGGAACGCTTTAGTATGGAACGCTTTATTCAGTATGGAACGCTTTATTTGTATGGAACGCTTTATTCGATGGAACGCTTTAGTATGGAACGCTTTATTTGTATGGAACGCTTTAGTATGGAACGCTTTTATCGTATGGAACGTTTTAGTATGGAACGTTTTAGTATGGAACGCTTTAGTATGGAACGCTTTAGTATGGAACGCTTTAGTATGGAACGCTTTATTCGAGCGCGGAACGCTTTAGTATGGAACGCTTTAGTATGGATCGCTTTAGTATGGAACGTTTTATTTGTATGGAACGCTTTAGTATGGAACATTTTATTTGTATGGAACGCTTTAGTATGGAACGCTTTATTAGTATGGAACTTTTTAGTATGGAACGCTTTATTTGTATGGAACGCTTTATCTGTATGGAACGCTTTAGTATGGAACGCTTTAGTATGGAACGCTTTAGTATGGAACGCTTTAGTATGGAACGCTTTAGTATGGAACGCTTTATATCTGTATGGAACGTTTTAGTATGGAACGCTTTATCGTATGGAACGTTTTATTCAGATGGAACGCTTTATTCAGATGGAACGCTTTAGTATGGAACGCTTTAGTATGGAACGTTTTATTTGTATGGAACGCTTTAGTATGGAACGCTTTTTATTTGTATGGAACGTTTTAGTATGTGGAACGCTTTATTTGTATGGAACGTTTTAGTATGGAACATTTTATTTGTATGGAACGTTTTATTTGTATGGAACGTTTTATTTGTATGCAACGTTTTAGTATGGAACGTTTTATTCATATGGAATGTTTTATTCGTATGGAACGTTTTAGTATGGAACGTTTTATTTGTATGGAACGTTTTAGTATGGAACGTTTTATTCGTATGGAACGTTTTAGTATGGAACGTTTTAGTATGGAACGTTTTAGTATGGAACGTTTTAGTATGGAACGTTTTAGTATGGAACGTTTTAGTATGGAACGCTTTAGTATGGAACGCTTTAGTATGGAACGCTTTTATTCTGTATGGAACTTTTAGTATGGAACGCTTTAGTATGGAACGCTTTAGTATGGAACGCTTTATCTGTATGGAACGCTTTAGTATGGAATGTTTTATTTGTATGGAACGCTTTAGTATGGAACGCTTTATCGTATGGAACGCTTTAGTATGGAACGCTTTATCTGTATGGAATGTTTTAGTATGGAACGCTTTATTCGTATGGAACGCTTTTATTCGTATGGAACGCTTTATTCGTATGGAACGCTTTATTCGTATGGAACGCTTTATTCGTATGGAACGCTTTAGTATGGAACGCTTTAGTATGGAACTTTTAGTATGGAACTTTTAGTATGGAACGCTTTATCTCAGTATGGAACGTTTTATTCATATGGAACGCTTTATTCGCATGGAACGCTTTATCTGTATGGAACGCTTTATCTGTGATGGAACGCTTTATTCGTATGGAACGCTTTAGTATGGAACGCTTTAGTATGGAACTTTTAGTATGGAACTTTTTAGTATGGAACGCTTTATCTGTATGGAACGCTTTATTCATATGGAACGCTTTATTCGTATGGAACGTTTTATTCAGATGGAACGCTTTATCGTATGGAACGTTTTATGTGTATGGAACGCTTTATCTCGTATGGAACGCTTTATTCATATGGAACGCTTTTATTCGTATGGAACGCTTTATCTCGTATGGAACGCTTTATTCGTATGGAACGCTTTATTCGTATGGAACGCTTTATTCGTATGGAACGCTTTATTCGTGATGGAACTTTTAGTATGGAACGCTTTAGTATGGAACGCTTTATTCATATGGAACGCTTTATTCGTATGGAACGTTTTAGTATGGAACGCTTTAGTATGGAATGTTTTATTTGTATGGAACGCTTTAGTATGGAACGCTTTATGTCAGATGGAACGCTTTAGTATGGAACGCTTTATCGTATGGAATGTTTTAGTATGGAACGTTTTATCTGTATGGAATGTTTTAGTATGGAACGCTTTATTCTGTATGGAACGCTTTATCGTATGGAACGCTTTAGTATGGAACGCTTTAGTATGGAACGCTTTTTATCTGCATGGAACGCTTTAGTATGGAACGTTTTATTCGTATGGAACGCTTTATTCGTATGGAACGCTTTAGTATGGAACGCTTTAGTATGGAACGCTTTATTTGTATGGAACGCTTTAGTATGGAACGTTTTATTTGTATGGAACGTTTTAGTATGGAACATTTTATTTGTATGGAACGTTTTATTTGTATGGAACGTTTTATTTGTATGGAACGTTTTATTTGTATGGAACGTTTTAGTATGGAACGTTTTATTCGTATGGAACGTTTTAGTATGGAACGTTTTATTCGTATGGAACGTTTTAGTATGGAACGTTTTATTTGTATGGAACGTTTTAGTATGGAACGTTTTATTCGTATGGAATGTTTTAGTATGGAACGTTTTAGTATGGAACGTTTTAGTATGGAACGTTTTAGTGTGGAACGTTTTAGTATGGAACGTTTTAGTATGGAACGTTTTATTCGTATGGAACGTTTTAGTATGGAACGTTTTAGTATGGAACGTTTCAGTTGTATGGAACGTTTTAGTATGGAACGTTTTATCTGATGGAACGCTTTAGTATGGAACGCTTTAGTATGGAACGTTTATCTCGTATGGAACGTTTTAGTATGGAACGCTTTATTCGTATGGAACGCTTTAGTATGGAACGCTTTATTTGTATGGAACGCTTTAGTATGGAACGCTTTATCTGTATGGAATGTTTTAGTATGGAACGTTTTAGTATGGAACGTTTTAGTATGGAACGTTTTAGTGTGGAACGTTTTAGTATGGAACGTTTTAGTATGGAACGTTTTAGTTGTATGGAACGTTTTAGTATGGAACGTTTTATTCGTATGGAACGTTTTAGTATGGAACGTTTTATTCGTATGGAACGTTTTAGTATGGAACGTTTTATTTGTATGGAACGTTTTAGTATGGAACGTTTTATTTGTATGGAACGTTTTATTTGTATGGAACGTTTTATTCGTATGGAATGTTTTAGTATGGAACGTTTTAGTATGGAACGTTTTAGTGTGGAACGTTTTAGTGTGGAACGTTTTAGTATGGAACGTTTTAGTGTGGAACGTTTTAGTATGGAACGTTTTAGTATGGAACGTTTTATTTGTATGGAACGTTTTAGTATGGAACGTTTTAGTATGGAACGTTTTAGTATGGAACGTTTTATTCGTATGGAACGTTTTAGTATGGAACGTTTTAGTATGGAACGTTTTAGTATGGAACGTTTTATTTGTATGGAACTTTTTAGTATGGAACGTTTTAGTATGGAACGTTTTAGTATGGAACGTTTTATTCGTATGGAACGTTTTAGTATGGAACGTTTTAGTATGGAACGTTTTATTCGTATGGAACGTTTTAGTATGGAACGTTTTATTCGTATGGAACCTTTTAGTATGGAACGTTTTAGTATGGAACGTTTTATTCGCATGGAACGCTTTAGTATGGAACGCTTTAGTATGGAACGCTTTATTAGTATGGAACGTTTTAGTATGGAACGTTTAGTATGGAACGCTTTAGTATGGAACGCTTTAGTATGGAACTTTTAGTATGGAACGCTTTAATCGTATGGAACGCTTTATTTGTATGGAACGCTTTATGTGTATGGAACGCTTTATCTGTATGGAACGCTTTATTCGTATGGAACGTTTTATTTGTATGGAACGTTTTAGTATGGAACGTTTTATTTGTATGGAACGTTTTATTCGTATGGAACGTTTTATTTGTATGGAACGTTTTAGTATGGAACGTTTTATTTGTATGGAACGTTTTAGTATGGAACGTTTTATTTGCATGGAACGTTTTATTTGTATGGAACGTTATAGTATGGAACATTTTATTTGTATGGAACGTTTTATTTGTATGGAACGTTTTAGTATGGAACGTTTTATTTGTATGGAACGTTTTAGTATGGAACGTTTTATTCATATGGAACGCTTTATTAGCATGGAACGCTTTAGTATGGAACGCTTTAGTATGGAACGCTTTATTTGTATGGAACGCTTTAGTATGGAACATTTTATTTGTATGGAACGCTTTTAGTATGGAACGCTTTATTAGTATGGAACTTTTAGTATGGAACGCTTTATTTGTATGGAACGTTTTATTCGTGATGGAACGCTTTAGTATGGAACGCTTTAGTATGGAACGCTTTAGTATGGAACGCTTTATTGCATGGAACGCTTTAGTATGGAACGCTTTTATTCGTATGGAACGCTTTATTCGTATGGAACGCTTTATCGTATGGAACGCTTTTAGTATGGAACGCTTTAGTATGGAACGCTTTATTTGTATGGAACGCTTTAGTATGGAACGTTTATTTGTATGGAACGTTTTAGTATGGAACGTTTTATTTGTATGGAACGTTTTAGTATGGAACATTTTATTTGTATGGAACGTTTTATTTGTATGGAACGTTTTATTTGTATGCAACGTTTTAGTATGGAACGTTTTATTCATATGGAATGTTTTATTCGTATGGAACGTTTTAGTATGGAACGTTTTAGTATGGAACGTTTTATTTGTATGGAACGTTTTAGTATGGAACGTTTTATTCGTATGGAACGTTTTATTTGTATGGAACGTTTTATTCGTATGGAACGTTTTAGTATGGAACGTTTTATTTGTATGGAACGTTTTAGTATGGAACGCTTTATTCGTATGGAACGCTTTAGTATGAACGCTTTAGTATGGAACGCTTTAGTATGGAACGTTTTAGTATGGAACGTTTTAGTATGGAACGTTTTATTCGTATGGAACGTTTTAGTATGGAACGTTTTAGTATGGATCGTTTTAGTATGGAACGTTTTATTTGTATGGAACGTTTTAGTATGGAACATTTTATTTGTATGGAACGTTTTAGTATGGAACGTTTTATTAGTATGGAACTTTTTAGTATGGAACGTTTTATTTGTATGGAACGTTTTATTCGTATGGAACGTTTTAGTATGGAACGTTTTAGTATGGAACGTTTTAGTATGGAACGTTTTAGTATGGAACGTTTTAGTATGGAACGTTTTATTCGTATGGAACGTTTTAGTATGGAACGTTTTATTCGTATGGAACGTTTTATTCGTATGGAACGTTTTATTCGTATGGAACGTTTTAGTATGGAACGCTTTAGTATGGAACGCTTTATTTGTATGGAACGCTTTAGTATGGAACGCTTTATTTGTATGGAACGTTTTAGTATGGAACGTTTTATTTGTATGGAACGTTTTAGTATGGAACATTTTATTTGTATGGAACGTTTTATTTGTATGGAACGCTTTATTTGTATGCAACGCTTTAGTATGGAACGCTTTATTCATATGGAATGTTTTATTCAGATGGAACGCTTTAGTATGGAACGTTTATTTGTATGGAACGTTTTAGTATGGAACGTTTTATTCGTATGGAACGTTTTAGTATGGAACGTTTTAGTATGGAACGTTTTAGTATGGAACGTTTTAGTATGGAACGTTTTAGTATGGAACGTTTTAGTATGGAACGTTTTAGTATGGAACGTTTTAGTATGGAACGTTTTAGTATGGAACGTTTTATTCGTATGGAACTTTTTAGTATGGAACGTTTTAGTATGGAACGTTTTAGTATGGAACGTTTTATTCGTATGGAACGTTTTAGTATGGAATGTTTTATTTGTATGGAACGTTTTAGTATGGAACGTTTTATTCGTATGGAACGTTTTAGTATGGAACGTTTTATTCGTATGGAATGTTTTAGTATGGAACGTTTTATTCGTATGGAACGTTTTATTCGTGTGGAACGCTTTGTCGTATGGAACGCTTTTATCGTATGAACGCTTTATTCGTATGGAACGCTTTTTTAGTATGGAACGCTTTAGTATGGAACTTTTAGTATGGAACTTTTAGTATGGAACGTTTTATCTCGTATGGAACGTTTTATTCATATGGAACGTTTTATCGTATGGAACGCTTTATTCGTAATGGAACGTTTTATTCGTATGGAACGCTTTATCTGTATGGAACGCTTTAGTATGGAACGCTTTAGTATGGAACTTTTTAGTATGGAACTTTTAGTATGGAACGCTTGTCGTATGGAACGCTTTATTCATATGGAACGCTTTTATTCGTATGGAACGCTTTATTCGTATGGAACGTTTTATTCGTATGGAACGCTTTATGTGTATGGAACGTTTTATCGTATGGAACGTTTTATTCATATGGAACGTTTTATTCGTATGGAACGTTTTATTCGTATGGAACGTTTATTCGTATGGAACGTTTTATTCGTATGGAACGTTTTGTTCGTATGGAGCGTTTTATTAAGTATGGAACTTTTAGTATGGAACGTTTTAGTATGGAACGTTTTATTCATATGAACGTTTTATCTTATGGAAACGTTTTAGTATGGAACGTTTTAGTATGGAATGTTTTATTTGTATGGAACGTTTTAGTATGGAACGTTTTATTCGTATGGAACGTTTTAGTATGGAACGTTTTATTCGTATGGAATGTTTTAGTATGGAACGTTTTATTCGTATGGAATGTTTTAGTATGGAACGTTTTATTCGTATGGAACGTTTTATTCGTATGGAACGTTTAATTCGTATGGAACGTTTTATTCGTATGGAACGTTTTATTCGTATGGAACGTTTTAGTATGGAACGTTTTAGTATGGAACTTTTTAGTATGGAACGTTTTATTCGTATGGAACGTTTTATTCATATGGAACGTTTTATTCGTATGGAACGTTTTATTCATATGGAACGTTTTATTCGTATGGAACGCGTTTTATTCGTATGGAACGTTTATCGTATGGAACGTTTTATGTATGGAACGTTTTATTGGTGATGGAACGTTTTATTCATATGGAACGTTTTATTCAGATGGACCGTTTTATTCGTATGGAACGTTTATTCGTATGGAACGTTTTATTAGAGTATGGAACGTTTTATTCGTATGGAACGTTTTATTCGTATGGAACGTTTTATTCGTATGGAACGTTTTATTCGTATGGAACGTTTTATTCGTATGGAACGTTTTAGTATGGAACGTTTTAGTATGGAACGTTTTAGTATGGAACTTTTTAGTATGGAACGTTTTATTCGTATGGAACGTTTTATTCGTATGGAACGTTTTAGTATGGAACGTTTTATTCGTATGGAACGTTTTAGTATGGAACGTTTTAGTATGGAACGTTTTATTCATATGGAACGTTTTATGTGTATGGAACGTTTTATTCATATGGAACGTTTTATTCGTATGGAACGCTTTATTCGTATGGAACGCTTTATCTGTATGGAACGTTTTATTCGTATGGAACGTTTTATTCGTATGGAACGTTTTAGTATGGAACGTTTTAGTATGGAACGTTTTAGTATGGAACTTTTTAGTATGGAACGTTTTATTCGTATGGAACGTTTTATTCGTATGGAACGTTTTAGTATGGAACGTTTTATTCGTATGGAACGTTTTAGTATGGAACGTTTTAGTATGGAACGTTTTAGTATGGAACTTTTTAGTATGGAACGTTTTATTCGTATGGAACGTTTTATTCATATGGAACGTTTTATTCGTATGGAACGTTTTATTCGTATGGAACGTTTTATTCGTATGGAACGTTTTATTCGTATGGAACGTTTTATTCGTATGGAACGTTTTATTCATATGGAGCGTTTTATGTGTATGGAACGTTTTATTCGTTTTTTTATTCATATGGAACGTTTTATTCAGATGGAACGTTTTATTCATATGGAACGTTTATGTGTATGGAACGTTTTATTCATATGGAACGTTTTATTCGTATGGAACGTTTATTCGTATGGAACGCTTTATTCGTATGGAACGTTTTATTAGTATGGAACGTTTTATTCGTATGGAACGTTTTATTCGTATGGAACGTTTTATTCGTATGGAACGTTTTATTCATATGGAACGTTTTGTGCGTATGGACCGTTTTATTCATATGGAACGTTTTATTCGTATGGAACGTTTTATTCGTATGGAACGTTTTATTCGTATGGAACGTTTTATTCGTATGGAACGTTTTATTCGTATGGAACGTTTTATTCGTATGGAACGTTTTATTCGTATGGAACGTTTTATTCGTATGGAACGTTTTATTCGTATGGAACGTTTTGTGCGTATGGAACGTTTTGTGCGTATGGACCGTTTTGTGCGTATGGAACGTTTCTGGGATATTTTTTTTATTCCAGCTCATGAAACATGGGACCAACACTTTACATGCTGTGTTTATATTTTTGTTCAGTGTAGCGTAGGGAAAATCACAACATTTCCTCTAATTCCTTTTCTACAAACAACCCACACAACAGTATGTCATGGCCACAGTACACATAAAGTGCCTTGTCATAGCAACAGTACACACAAAGTGCCTTGTCATAGCAACAGTACACATAAAGAGCCTTGCCTTGTCATAGCAACAGTACACATAAAGTGCCTTGTCATAGCAACAGTACACATAAAGTGCCTTGTCATAGCAACAGTACACATGAAGTGCCTTGCCTTGTCATAGCAACAGTACACATAAAGTGCCTTGTCATAGCAACAGTAGACATAAAGTGCCTTGCCTTGTCATAGCAACAGTACACATAAAATGCCTTGTCATAGCAACAGTACACATAAAGTGCCTTGTCTGTCATGTCTTGTTATGTCTGTTCCTGTCCTTTCTCTTCATTCTCTCTCTCTGCTGGTCTTTTTAGGTTACCTTCTCTGTCTCTCATTCTTCAGCTGTTCTATATCTCCTCTAATTAGCTCATTCACTCTTTCACACCTGTTCTCTCTTCCCCCTCTGATTAGGTCTCTATTTCTCTCTCTGTTCCTGCTACTTTCAGTGTCTGATTCTTGTTTGTGTTTTTTGATGCCAGAAGCAAGCTGTCGTCTCGTTTGCTTCCACCTTGTCCTGTCCTGTCGGAGTCTGCCTGGCAGGAGCATCCTGCACTATACTAACGTTCTTTTTGTTCCGCTGACAACGTTGGAAGAGGATTTATGCCATTCCTGTATTTTCATTAAAGAACTCTGTTTTCTGTTAAAACCGCTTTTGGGTCTTCACTCAAGTTCATAACAGAAGAATCAGACCAAGAATGGACCCAGCGGCTCCGGACCCTTTTCCTCCGCCGTCGAGATCCAGGGAGCGATGCTAGGCAGACACGAGGAGGAATTGTCTGCTGCTCAACATGCCGTTGAGACCCTGGCCGTCCAAGTCTCCGACCTCACAAGACGGGTTCACCAACTCCACCTCGATCCACCGCCCACTTCCAGGGTTTCCGAGTCTCCGGAGCCCAGGATCAACAACCCGCCGTGTTACTCTGGGGAGCCCACTGAGTGCCGCTCATTCCTCACTCAGTGTGATGTGGTGTTCTCTCTCCAGCCCAACACTTACTCCAGGAGCGCAGCCCGCATCGCCTCGTCATTTCTCTCCTTACCGGACGGGCGCGTGAGTGGGGCACGGCAGTCTGGGAGGCGAGGGCTGAGTGTATTAACCAGTATCAGGACTTTAAGGAGGAGATGATACGGGTTTTTGACCGTTCTGTTTTTGGCGAGGAGGCTTCCAGGGCCCTGTCTTCCCTATGTCAGGGAATAGATCCATAACGGATTATTCTATTGAGTTTCGCACTCTCGCTGCCTCTAGTGACTGGAACGAGCGGCTTTGCTCGCTCGTTTTCTGGAGGGTCTCCACGTCGAGGTTAAGGATGAGATCCTCTCCCGGGAGGTTCCTTCCAGTCTGGACTCCTTAATAGCTCTCGCTATTCGCATAGAGGGACGGTTTGATCTTCGTCGCCGAGCTCGTGGAAAGGAGCTCACGTTCTCCGTTGCTCCCCTCTCCACATCACTGCCACCTGCCGCATCACTGCCACCCTCCTCCGCCGGCTCGGATGCTGAGCCTATGCAGCTGGGGGTATTCGCATCTCGGCCAAGGAGAGGGAACGGAGAATCACCAATCGCCTCTGTCTCTACTGCGGCTCCGCTGGTCATTTTGTCACCTCATGTCCAGTAAAAGCCAGAGCTCATCAGTAAGAGGAGGGCTACTGGTGAGCGCAACTACTCAGGCCTCTCCTTCTGGATCACGCACTACCTTTCCGGTCCATCTCCGCTGGCCCGGTTCATCTGCTTCCTGCAGTGCCTTGATAGACTCTGGGGCGGAGGGCTGTTTTATGGACGAGACCTGGGCTCGGGAACATGACATTCCTCTCAGACAGTTAGGGGAGCCCAGGGCCTTGTTCGCTTTAGATGGTAGTTCTCTCCCCCAAGATTCAGCGTGAGACGCTGCCTTTAACCCTCACTGTCTCTGGTAATCATAGCGAAACCATTTCTTTTTTAATTTTTCGTTCACCTTTTACACCTGTTGTTTTGGGTCATCCCTGGCTAGTGCGCCATAACCCTTCTATTAATTGGTCTAGTAATACTATCCTATCCTGGAATGTTTCTTGTCATGTAACCTGTTTAATGTCTGCTATCCCTCCTGTTTCCTCTGTCTCTTCTTCACAGGAGGAGCCTGGCGATTTGACAGGGTGCCGGAGGAGTATCACGATCTGCGCACGGTGTTCAGTCGTTCCAAGGCCACTTCTCTCCCTCCACACCGGTCGTATGACTGTAGTATTGATCTCCTTCCGGGAACTACTCCCCCCGGGGTAGATTATACTCTCTGTCGGCTCCCGAACGTAAGGCTCTCGAGGATTATTTGTCGGTTTCGCTCGACGCCGGTACCATAGTCTCCTCCTCCTCCCCCCCGCCGGAGCGGGGTTTTTTTTTTCAGAAGAAGGACGGGTCCCTGCGCCCATGCGTGGATTATCGAGGCTGAATGACATAACAGTTAAGAATCGTTATCCGCTTCCTCTTATGTCTTCAGCCTTCGAGATCCTGCAGGGAGCCAGGTTTTTCACCAAATTGGACCTTCGTAATCGCCTACCATCTCGTGCGCATCAGGGAGGGGACGAGTGGAAGACGGCGTTTAACACTCCGTTAGGGCACTTTGAATACCGGGTTCTTCCTTTCGGCCTCGTTACGCTCCAGCTGTCTTTCAGGCACTAGTTAACGACGTCCTGAGAGACATGCTGAACATTTTTGTTTTTCGTTTACATGGACGATATCCTGATTTTTTTCACCGTCTCTCTCGATTCATGTTCAGCACGTGCGACGCGTCCTCCAGCGCCTTTTGGAGAACTGTCTTTATGTGAAGGCTGAGAAGTGCATTTTTCATGCCGCCTCTGTCCCTTTTCTCGGTTCCGTTATTTCCGCTGAGGGCATTAAGATGGATCCCGCTAAGGTCCAGGCTGTCATTGATTGGCCCGTTCCTAAGTCACGCGTCGAGCTGCAGCGCTTTCTGGGCTTCGCTAATTTCTATCGTCGTTTCATCCGTAATTTTCGGTCAGGTGGCAGCTCCCCTCACAGCCCTTACTTCTGTTAAGACGTGCTTTAAGTGGTCCGTTTCCGCCCAGGAGCTTTTGATCTTCTTAAGAATCGTTTTACATCCGCTCCTATTCTTGTTACACCTGACATCTCTAGCCAGTTTGTTGTTGAGGTTGACGCGTCAGAGGTGGGCGTGGGAGCCATTCTTTCTCAGCGCTCTCTCTCTGACGGCAAGGTCCATCCTTGCGCGTTTTTCTCTCATCGCTTATCGCCGTCAGAACGTAACTATGATGTTGGTAATCGCGAACTGCTCGCCATCCGCTTAGCCCTAGGCGAATGGCGACAGTGGTTGGAGGGCGACCGTTCCTTTTGTCGTTTGGACTGACCATAGGAACCTTGAGTACATCCGTTCAGCCAAAACGACTTAATGCGCGTCAGGCTCGTTGGGCTCTGTTTTTCGCTCGTTTCGAGTTTGTTATTTCTTATCGTCCGGGCTCAAAAAAAAAAACACCAAGCCTGATGCTTTATCTCGTCTCTTCAGTTCTTCTGAGGTCTCCACCGACCCCGAGGGGATTCTCCTGACGGGCGTGTTGTCGGGTTGACTGTCTGGGGAATTGAGAGGCAGGTAAAGCAAGCACTCGCTCACACTCCGTCGCCGCGAGCTTGTCCTAGGAACCTTCTGTTCCCGTTCCTACTCGTCCGGCCGTTCTTCAGTGGGCTCACTCTGCCAAGTTAGCCGGCCACCCCGGCGTTCGGGGTACGCGCTTCCATTCGCCAGCGTTTCTGGTGGCCCACTCGGGAACGTGACGCGCGTCGATTTGTCGCCGCTTGTTCGGTCTGCGCGCAGACTAAATCTGGGAACTCTCCTCCTGCCGGCCGTCTCAGACCGCTTCCCATTCCCTCTCGACCGTGGTCTCACATCGCTTTAGATTTCATCACCGGACTGCCTTCATCAGCGGGGAAGACAGTTATTCTTACGGTTGTCGATAGATTCTCTAAGGCGGCTCATTTCATTCCTCTCGATAAGCTCCCTTCTGCTAAGGAGACGGCTCAGATCATTATCGAGAATGTTTTCCGAATTCATGGCCTTCCGTCTGACGTCGTTTCCGACAGAGGCCCGCAGTTCACGTCTCAATTTTGGAGGAGTTTTGCCGTTTGATTGGGGCTTCCGTCAGTCTCTCGTCCGGCTTTCATCCCCAGTCTAACGGTCAAGCGAACGGGCCAATCAGACTGTTGGTCGCATTTTACGCAGTCTTTCTTTTCGTAACCCTGCGTCTTGGTCAGAACAGCTCCCTGGGCAGAGTACGCCCACAACTCGCTTCCTCGTCTGCTACCGGTCTATCCCCTTTTCAGTGTAGCCTCGGGTACCAGCCTCCGCTGTTCTCATCTCAGCTCGCCGAGTCCTGCGTCCCCTCCGCACAGACTTTTGTCCAGCGTTGCGCGCACCTGGAAGGGGGTCAGGTCGGCACTTTGCCGTAATAGGGCGCAGACTGTGAGGGCCGCTAATAAGCGTAGGACCAAGAGTCCTAGATATTGTTGCGGTCAGAGAGTATGGCTCTCCACTCAGAACCTTCCCCTTAAGACAGCTTCTCGCAAGTTGGCCCCGCGATTCATTGGTCCGTTCCGTATTTCCCAGGTCATTAATCCTGTCGCAGTGCGACTTCTTCTCCCGCTATCTTCGTCGCGTTCACCCGGTCTTCCATGTCTCCTGTGTTAAGCCCGTTCTTCGCGCCCCTTTCGTCCTCCCCCCATCCTTGTCGAGGGCGCACCCATCTACAGGGTTCGTAAGATTTTGGACATGCGCCCTCGGGGCCGTGGTCATCAGTACCTAGTGGATTGGGAGGGGTACGGTCCTGAGGAGAGGAGTTGGGTTCCCTCTCGGGACGTGCTGGACCGTTCGCTGATCGATGATTTCCTCCGTTGCCGCCAGGTTTCCTCCTCGGGAGTGCGCCAGGAGGCGCTCGGTGAGTGGGGGTACTGTCATGTCTTGTTATGTCTGTTCCTGTCCTTTCTCTTCATTCTCTCTCTCTGCTGGTCTTTTTAGGTTACCTTCTCTGTCTCTCATTCTTCAGCTGTTCTATATCTCCTCTAATTAGCTCATTCACTCTTTCACACCTGTTCTCTCTTCCCCTCTGATTAGGTCTCTATTTCTCTCTCTGTTCCTGCTACTTTCAGTGTCTGATTCTTGTTTGTGTTTTTTGATGCCAGAAGCAAGCTGTCGTCTCGTTTGCTTCCACCTTGTCCTGTCCTGTCGGAGTCTGCCTGGCAGGAGCATCCTGCACTATACTAACGTTCTTTTTGTTCCGCTGACAACGTTGGAAGAGGATTTATGCCATTCCTGTATTTTC